>NC_056729.1:1859552296-1859560591 GCF_019279795.1 Protopterus annectens | reverse complement strand
CCGGGGAGGGTGTAACTGTTGCTTTCTTCTCCCGACCTCCCAGCTTGTGTGAAACTGCTGATACGAGATGATTGGCTTGTGATGAATGGCATCCACTGTTATCATTTTCCAGCATGCAGCTGTGAAACAGGATTGAACTTTTGTTATGTACTTTAGCTTGTGCTTATGTTGAATCTAAAAGCCGCTCAAGAGACCCGCTCTGAGAGACCAAATAAGAGGTTGCTTAATGGTTACACTGCTCTCATATGATTAATAATGTATCAGACACTACTAGCACTTTTTTCTTTCACTGTAAATCTTTTTCAAAATATACCACGCCTTGTCCCATCTCCTAGAGCTTTATAAAAAATATGTTCCTTCACAGAAGTAATGTGTACACCCAGATCTCTACAGACTTCCTTAAACCTGTGGATCTGCTCTGGAGATTTGCGTTTGTGCTTCTCAGTGATTACAATATGTCCTTCAAAGTGAAATTGTATGGAAACACATATTTTGAAACTGTAAAATGTATTGTACTCCCCTAGATGAACCTACAAAAACCGATGACAATCTCTGAGTGGTTGACTGTCTACTGCATTATGGATAAGTCTCCTTCCAAGTATTGTTTTAGTAATATGAATTATGGGATAGGTAGTTTTAGAAAACTGTAATCTGTAGTGGTAAACTATAGTGTACAGAGGGTGGTGAGAGGGAGGACAAATGCAGGAAGGGTGCAGCTGGAGTTTAGGATGAGGGAAAGGGATGCTAGTACTGACCTCGCCAACTGTACACTTCCTATTTGGCTTAAGGGCAAGGATTATGTTTAGAGAGGAAGGCGAATGAGGGAACAGAAGTGAGGCTTGGCAGAAAGAGCAGAACCAGTTGACAGTCTTGGATTGTATTGATACTTTTGCATTGGTTGTGGAAGAAATGAGGAGAATGGGTGGGGTGGCAGATTTAAAAAACAAAATTGCTGGTTAATAGTACTTTTATGGCTTAAGGTGTGGTTTTTCTAGAGCAGTAAAAGATCCTGGGAACTGGTAACGGTAACAAACTTAATATCACTAATTTGGCTACTCAGTAGTTCATTTGCAAAAGTCTTGGACTAACTTCTCACACCTGGAAACACCTGGAAAGTTGTGGTGATGATGGAACTGTAAGAGATCGAGATGGAAAGCTACAACGTCGCGTGGTTAAGGTGTAGCTGGATCATGCAGGAGGCTTCTTGCAGTAGGAAGCCAATGCAACGCTTAATTTTAAACAATATGTACAGCATGTGCATATGATCAAACATATTTTACTTGTAAACATTATAATTGACAGCATTCAGGCATCAGTCTAAAAAGTGGAGGAACATGTTCATTGTAACAAGTTGGGTCAAAATAATTGTATTACCACCTGAAGAAACAAACAGTTAAGGTCATTTAATAAAATTCAGGATATCATGAACCAAGCTTCAAGTATGTGAGTTATTTAATAATCAGTGTTCATGAAATATGGAAAATAAAAAGGACAGTGGCAGGATATTTCACTTAGGGATACAATAGTCACAAAGACATGTCAGGACAAAAAAAGGAAAGAATGTAAGGTGTAATTTGGTTTGTGGAAGTGCTGTGAGAGCATTGAAAGTATATGGGGTAAATGCAAATGGCTGTTGTACGTAGCAGGATTTGTGGAGGTTAAAGTCTGACCTTTTTTACATGCAGTTAAGCAGGCAGGTATTTTTAAAGTTAACACAAGAAAATGAGAAATTCTGATTCGCGGTGAGAAAATGGAGAATGTGTAAGAAACAAAGAATGTGCAATCATTCCAATTAGTGAAATGAAATGTAAGATCGTTTAGGTGCACCTTATCAAACTGCAATTTTTTTTCACATGCTAAATGAGCTGATAACTCACCATGGGCATGGATAACCAATCTGTTTCCAGACTTTGAAAGATTCTTTGAAATGCTCTTAGCTACAGCATTTATACTAATGAGTTAGTGGTAATAATAGAGTATGCATGTATGTGAGTATGCAGAGCGAGTGCTACCATTCAAATACTTAGGCCAGTAGGTGTGTTTTAAACTTAGTGTTCATTTTGCACCTCATGTCTATCCTTCTGAGTTATATTCCAGTGCAAATCTGAGGCAAAAATAATCAGATGGTTGTCTGATACAACTCTGACACAAATGTCTGGTAAACGCTTTCGTAAGTAGATGTAAGTTTTACTTGTAAATTAATGAATGAATTAAAAAGACCAAACTGTCAATGGGATAATGTATATTAAAATATAACTGCCAGAATAGATCTCCTCTAACAGAATTACTTCAGACATCATCTCTAAGATGGCTAGGCTAAATAATTTACTTGCATTCTGTGTGAATTATTTATGAACAAGCTAGGACAGAAAATATGTTAGTGTTCTGTGAGACATTGAGCTGCAGCTCTGTTGCAAATTTAGATAAAGAGACACAGTTCTTTCTTGGTATATTATTGCTTGCCTAGGAGAAATATTTATAAGTCTACTATTGTATTTTGTCTTACTTTTATTACAACTTCTGTAATGAATGCAGTGTTGTTTGTGTAAAGAAAAAGAACTGGTATAGTGAGGAGAATCCACTCATAGTTATGAGAACATTCCAAACTGTAACTAAGTAGGCACTAGTTGATAATTGTATTATTTTTGTGTGCCATTTTAGAGTGTGTGAATTATGACTGGAAAGAATATTCCAGAAGGTGCCATTTAAGTTGACCAATGCTTTGTTTCATGTACTTAAGTTAGCCTTTCTGTAATCCCGTAACTGTCAATACTATTCGTGAGCAATAAAGCTTCTTGCCACAAAATTATTTTATGTGTCAGTGGATTTAATGACAATGGACAGTGTTATGAAACTCTTTACTGCTTGTATTTCATCACCAGAGTGATCAGCACATCACTGACTACTTTCAGGTAAACTGGGATATTATAAAGGGTCTGGTACACATATCACCTATATGCTCTGTCTATGGAATGCATGGTGTACTCAGCTGTGTTACCAAGATATGTGTAGTATTGACTATTCTGTCTACTGAGACCTTTCAGTGACAAACTGGACACGTTAGGGGTTTGACAGATGCCTGCTTCTCTATTAAAAGAAAAACAGACATTGGGTCCAGTTCTTTATTCTGTTTATCCCCATCCTTGACAACAGCACTACTGTAGGAATATCATACAAAACGGTCCTGTCACACAGCTTTTACAAAAAAATAATTATTTCTTGCAAGAGTCCAAAACCATTCTTAAAAAAGTAGATATGAAAATGAAAATCCATCCTCGTACACCAAGACAGGGTGCCTCTCTAAGATTGTGAGACAAATGACTTTTATTCAGAGAAAAACAACTGAGGCTCTTTTAGCAAACTTAACACAGTAATTCTGGCAAGACAGTTTCTTGTGGCAGCTTACATGAATGATGCCTACCTCAGTGGTGGCTGTCAGGAATCTGGCTCCCCAAGTCCTAGCATGTGCAGCACATAGTCCAGATACAAAACCTGAACTGCAAAGGCTCATGTGAGGCAATTTTAAACCTAACTTAAGGGCTAAACAGCGCTCTTTGCAGGTTTGGATCAGTATAAAGCACTTGTCTGTCATCAGTGCTGTAAAATAGTGTTCAAATGTATTATAAGATGGTGCAGTCTTTGCTTTTTATGTGCTCCAACACAATTATATTTTGCCAGCAAATTGATATTAGAATAATAATGTTGGCCACGTGCAGGGCAGTTCTGCCCATGTTTACCGTCCCCGATAAGTAAGATAACCCTAACACTGACTAGATGGATTGCCCTTGCACATGATATTGACAATGTTTGCATGGCCCATCACAGAGGGTATAGTGCACACACTTGTAGGACAAGGTAGATATAGCTGTTTCAATTAAATTGTAACTGTAGTTTGCTCAAATGATGTTACCTTTATTTTGGATCTGTACTGAAAGTAAAATGCAGCATGACTGGTCTAAATAAGTGCCCTGCAGTATATTGTATTTATAGCACTGGAATTTTCACACACACTCCAATCCGGCTCTGTGTCACAGTAAAATAATGCCTTTCACAACTATGGATATAGTGCTTCTTCTACGCTTCGCTGATTCTCAGCAAATTAAGGCTTCAGCAGGACAAAAACAAACCTCAAATATTCAGTTTGTTGAGATAAACAAAAATGCATTTTCTGCAGGGCATCAAGCCTTATATATGTGTGTGTGTGTTTGTGTGCGTATGGTGTTTTGGTCCTGGTTTGGTGGCCGAAAAATGTGGTAACAGTTGTAGCCTGGTACTGCAGTGGTGCTTTCTGGAGCCTTGTGTATGTGTATATATGTATATGTGTGTGTATATATAAATATATATATATATATATATATATATATATATATATATATATATATATGTGTGTGTGTGTGTGTGTGTGTGTGTGTGTCTGGTTGAATAATAGTAAAAGAGCAAAAAAAATTGATATTCCTCATATTACTTTACTACCTTATTTAGTGATGTAAGAGAAAGTAGCATCTGGATTCCTGACTGAGACTTGACTGGACCAGCAATCTTCATTATTGCCTAGAAATGCTTGCGTTTAAGCCTGTTCTGTTTACACCAATTGTAGTGTAAATCAGTAGGTTGGTAATAGGGCATAGGGTAGAAGTAGGTTCGTAATCATTCAGCTCATTAAGAGGTGTGTTTGCCAAAGGCTCCATTTTTGGCATATGAGATTAGACATGTAGTCGTATTTGGATGACTGATGTTGAGGCATACTTTTTGAAAGGGTTACAGAGGGCTACCAGCAATTGCTTCTTGACCTTGCAGATGAATGCCTATGTTATATGCTGCAATTATCACCTGTGTCTGACCATGCGTAAGTTTGCACGTCATTATCACAGTGCAGTTACAATATAGCATTGAGTCATTATCACTTTTCAGGCAAAACTCTCAGCAGCTGTCACTGTTATTCACATAAGCAGAAGTTGCTATCACATTGATGAATACATAAGTCAGAAATTTGGGTTTTTCTCCACATGCAATCCCCCCCCCCCCACACACACATTTATGTCATTTGTATAATTCCAAGAAACGTAACTACTGTATGAGGCAAAATCTGGACATCCTGTGAAAATCCTGACACTTGAAGAGTTATGACAGGGATACTTTTTTACTTTGTTCTTTTAACTTACAAAGTTGCTAGAATAGAAGGATTTGTCATACAATGTATGAATGATATGAATATATATGTTATTTAGTGCCTTGAGTCCTCTGATTTGCCTTTTGTGTGTATGTGGTTGAATATATTTTACATTTACTGTTTTACTTATAAGGCAATGACAACATCTAAACTCATATGTTTTCTTTATTTACTTGAAACTATCCTGCACTGTTGTGGTACAATATTTCCTGTGCTTCTGAACTGTGAAGTCATTTTGTTGAGCTACTGATTATAGTCTTGTTGTTTTACTACTTAAATATATGCAAACATATCTTTGTGGGTGATATCTGTGAGGCATAGACCAGCTGTTTGAGTACTTGCATATCAATTTGGTGAGCTACCCAGGGTCTAAGGTAGTTGGCGACTCTACCCCACAAGGTTGAGGATAGAATGACAATTGACAACATAAGAAAAAGAAGTCATGTACTAGCTGTAATGTTCCATCTCTGTTATCCTTGTTCTGGGAAGCTATCTGACAACACCAGTTTCTTATTCCTTAGAAAAATGCATACTTACAAAACTCCTGTTATTCTACCAATTGTTTACTGCATAACTCTATGTATTTTATGCTTTGTTCAGATATCTTGCAGTATGAGGCTGAAGTGTGTGTGTGTGTGTGTGTGTGTGTGTGTGTGTGTGTGTGTGATATGCATGCTTTGTCCAGATTTCTTGTACTATGCCATTGAAGTTTGTGTGTGACAGTGAAGTGCCCTGTCCAGGTTTAGCAGATTTTTAGTAATTTGTTTAGTGTCAGGCTCTGTACCTTATTATGCAGTCCAGAATGTGAATCAAATAACTCTTGCATGTTTGCATGGTTCTTAAGATGCGTGCACGTGTCCTATGATTTGACAACAGACCAAAAGCAACCTTACGCCGTCACTAGCCAGATGTATTTTCTTTCACTGTGGGTATTAAAGCTGTTTCAGTCAATGTGAATTTCTAAGGAAGAGAAGTTCTGAATGATGTCTGTTTACATTTAGAGACTGCTATGTTTAGCCACTGTCTAATATTGTCTGTGCTATTCAATCTAACTGCCTACACACACACACATATATATATATATATATATATATATATATATATATATATATATATATATATATATATATATTTACACACACACACACACACTTATGTGTGTGTATGGTGTTTTGGTCCTGGTTTGGTGGCCGAAAAGTGTGGTAACAGCCTGGTGTTTCAGGGGTGCTCTCTGGAGCCTTGTTTTTTTTTATATATGGGCAAATGTTTCTCTTTTCATAGGACTGTTTAGCCCTGTTTATTCCTTTTACCATAACAAACAATGCATCTTACTGGCTGTTGCTGATTGTAGTTATATATGCTTCATATCTTTGTGAACTACTTCACTTGAACATCGTAGCATGTAGTAATTTCCTGTATCACATAGTCAATACATAGTTTTCTGGTGCATTGCTTGTCCCGTGCCTCTGCAGGTGTATTACATCACAATGTATACCATTGTTTTTTTCAGGTGTGATCTCAAGTGTAAAGCAACACAGCGCCCAACGAAGATGCCCTCTGTTGAGGAGAAAGCAAGCAGCATTTACCTTTTGGATGAGGAAACTGACTCTGATGGTTGTAGCAGTGGTTCAGACACGGGTATGTACCTTGAGCCACCACATAATGCTAACCAGAGTGGGGATGAAGATTATGACACAGAGGATGAGATTCCACTCGCATGTCTGCATGAAAAGACCATTGCCTGTGATATGGATGATGCCCCTGTGCCCGCTATTCCTGAAAGATCACTACGAGCTGCCAAAGCAGACCTGACCAGTAATTATGACACTGACCATGACAGTGAGGATAAGGTGCCACTTGCACTTCCTGGTAAAGAAGGTGTACACATTGGTACCCAGTGCAGTCAGAGTTTGACGCAGACGATGACTTGCCTTTATCTGTGTTCCAGAAAGCACGTGGTATGACTAAGACACCAACGCGGTCTTCCGCAGTGCATGACACTGCAAGTGCTGACAAAGGTGTGGATGTATCTTCAACTAACACACCGATGCAGTCCTCCGCAGTGCATGACACTGCAAGTGCTGACAAAGGTGTGGATGTGTCTTCAACTAACACACCAATGCAGTCCTCTACAGGGCATGACACTGCAAGTGCTGACAAAGGTGTGGCTTTGTCTTCAACTAACACACCAATGCAGTCCTCCACAGTGCATGGCACTGCAAGTGCTGACAAGGGTGTGGCTGTGTCTTCGACTGCGCATGACGTGGAAAGTAGTCCGGAGTATGCTGATTGGGATGGAGAAAATCCACTAGATATGCGTCCACGTAGCTCCTTGTCAGGCAATGATATGGTTATGCCACAGCAGGGAATGTATGTTAGTAGTTCACTAACAACTGCATGCAGTGCAGTTGCTACTGGCATTGAGAGAGCACCATCTCTCAACCGTTCAGCCCTTTCCATTCCCAACTATTCCACGCGGCCCAGTCGGGTACGTTGAGCATGCCCACCATGTAAGATCACGATGGAAAAACACCTCCAAACTTTACACATTGAGGAATATGTGGGGCCAGTAAACCAGTTGGGCTCAGATAGCACAGAGATGGACTTCCTGAATTTGATGTTCCCAGAGGAGCTGTATACCCTTATTGCTAATGAAACCAATCACTATGCTGCACAGAGGCAGGCTGCAGCAGGCAGGGGTTGATAAGCGGTGGAGTCGTGTTTGCCCAGGAGACATACGCACATTTCTAGTTGTCAGAATATACATGTCTATTGTACATGTTCCTGAATACAGGCAGTACTGGGAAATGCACCATGTATATGGTTGATTCCCAATAGCGGAGTACATGACCAGAGATAGGTTTGAAAAAAATCAGCAGTACTTCCACTGCAACGATAACAGCCTGAGGCTACCACAAGGCTCTGTGGGTCATGACAAGCTACATCATGTACGGCCAATACTGGATGCATGTAAAGAGAAAAGGCAGAGGTAAGGCAGACTGCTGACACTGAAGGAGGTCATGAGACCATAGTGGTATCAGCAGTCTGAGTGGGCAGCCAGCACAGCTATGGGACACTACAGATAACCAACATTTGGAGCCCCATGCCTGTCCTTGGCATATTAG
>NC_056729.1:1859497296-1859547296 GCF_019279795.1 Protopterus annectens | reverse complement strand
AATCATTTTGAAGCTGGCACTGAGACGCACAACTCCTACACTGATGTGTAGCCTCTGTCTGTTACAGGTGATGAGATATTATTCTTTGTTTATGTATCAGTTATGAGAAATATTATAGTAATCATATCTCTGTGAATATCTCCATAAAGGAGCATCACACAGTAATGGTTAAGGTATCATTTTAAAGCTGACATTCATATTAACAAATTAAATACAAATTGTATGGGTCTACATGGTACATTGACCAAGATGTTGTGCTTTGCTTTTACGAAAAGGTAAAAAAATATGCACAATATCAGTATTCCTTGGCAAATATTTAATAATGACTTTGATACGCACTATCAACATTTACACTTTGGAAAGGTCAGTGTCTGCTGAACAACTTTCCCATTTACATTTTTAGTCTAGCTCTTATAGTTAAAGAGTTATGAACATTTGTTTTCTGTATGGTCAGGCTGCACTGTTGTTCCTATGGTGGAATTAAGCAGGCAGCTTTTTCTGCGCTGCTCTCAAGTGAATGAGTTAAATAAAATTTATAATGATGAGGTACCAGCATTTCTTGATGAATGTGACACCTTGAGTGATATGTTCACTAATCGGGACTACCCTCTGAACTTGTTTAATGAATTACTGGATGAAGTTTTGGTTAAACGTATAGCTGGATTTTATCCTGCTTTATTATCACCTAAGTCTGTTCTACCAAAGACACCTGAGTTAAACGTTTTAACGAGAGACACAAGTGTCGTTAATGACGTTACTCCGCCAGTTGTAGTTAATGATACAAATAAAAACTTTGCAACTAGCTTTATTACAACGTTTAACATGCACTCAAGAGAAATCCAACTCATATTATTTAAAAATTGGCATTTTATTTCAAATAATGAATTACTACAAGACAAACTTGGGGTGTGTCCTAAGATTATTTACAGACGTGGTAACAATTTAAAATCTCTTCTAGAAAGGAATAAAGAACTTGCTACGACTACTAAGCAAAAAGGGTCATCTCAATGCGGTGCCTGTAATTATTGTCACTTAGTTAAGGTGTCAAACTCATTTTTAATTGGGGGCAGGAAATTTAACATTGCTCGTAAACTTAACTGTGAATCTAGATCAATAGTTTATTTGGCTTTGTGCAACTGCTGTGATGCTTTCTATGTAGGCAAGTCTGACCGCAGACTGCAGGATAGAATTTATGAACATTCTTATGCCATTAGAAATGTAAAGAAAGAGAACGCGCTAGCAAAGCATATTATTAAAAATCTAGGTCACAGTTTTCAATTTTTGGCTATTGATCAAGTTTTATGTCCACTGAGAGGAGGCCCTGTTCAACTTCTCTTAGAAGTAAGAGAGCTAGAATGGCGGTTATTATTAAATTCATTTACCTACCCTGGCTTAAACGAACATTGTAACATATCATGTATACTAAAAATGAGGAGTTACAGTAGGTAAATTACTGTCCATTAGAGACTCTCGATAATTCTAGTAATTGCTTATAGTTTGTTTACTGTTATTTCAAGTTTACATTATATACCTATTTTTATGTCTTGAGGTAGTTTTTACTGTAGTAATTTTCTTTTACTGCTACTGTATTGACCTTATTAACTGTTTATTATTTTGCATTAATTGATGATACTACTAGTCTAGGTAATGCTTACTTATGAGAGTATACAATTACTATAATTATTTTATTTATATTTATTTAGTAGATTTTTTTGATCTACTGGGTCCACCGGTAGTTTTTATGCACCTAGTTTGATATAAAATGCACAGTATGATACTATACAAGTTTCTTATCATGTGTTTCTTTAATGAAACATTAGCATAAACTGACGTAAGCACATATGTTTTTAAATACTGCCTTTTTTTGGCGCTAATTTTGTATCTAGTCTCTGAGGAAGCTATAGCTGTGTCTATAGCGAAAACGCTTTTTCTTGGATTAAAAAAATAGCGTTCAGCTTTTATTTGACTTCGCCCTGTTGTGTTTGATTTTTTTGCCATACTTTGGATTTTGTCCTTTTGGACGTTTATTACTATTTCCGTTGTTGGTGCCACTTCAGGCTTGCTGTTCGAGGACGGCTTCCTTTTTTTGTCCTTTGCTGTTTTTTTTGTCTGTTCAAGTACCTCTTATTTAACAAGATTATTAAATAGATTATTAGGTCTGTGATTTTATCCAAGATAATATACTACATGGCTACATTATTATTATTTATAATTACCAGACCCACATGACCAGGCATGCTCTGGCCTTGATTGCTCAGGCTTGTCAGGTTATCTCTGCACTCGTTGATTCTGATGGCAAATCCTCTGCCTTATCGTTTTTAGGTTCTGCTTCTCAAGTGGCTTATCATTCTATTAAGTGTAGCTGTGGTGCTGCTGATGCCTCTTCTAGGGCTCTGACTTTTGGGTCTGTCATAAGACATTATTCTTGGCTTTGCCTCCAGTCTTTACCTGAAGACATTAAGGTGAAGTTGTTGGATGATCCTGTGGATAATACCCAGCTTATTGGGACTCCTGCTGCTGACTTGATTTAAGTTTCTTCAAGAGAAAGGCAAGATGTTAAACATATTTGTATCTCTCCTATCCCTAAAGTCCATAGGTATTCTCCTACAAGGTCTGCTTTTGTTTGCAGGCAATCCCACCAGGCCTCTAAGGGCAGGAAGGGTGGGAGGCGAGCCCCTCTACTAAAGCTTCTTAGATTTCTGTGGCTCAGAAGCCTCCTTTATCTGATACGCCTGCTTCTCTTTGACAAATTGCCCCCCTTCTTTTAAACCAGGTTCTTTATTCCCTTCTCTCATTGTCTTCCAAACTGGTGTTTCTTCACTTCATATTGGGTTCTTTCTTTCATCCATCCGGGTTACTTCATGATATGGAAATATCTCCCTCCTTTTTCAGGGATTCCTCAATCTCCTCTAGCGCAACAGCCTAATTTATCAGGTATTCTAGGGTCCCTGTTGAACCAGTGAACCATTCAACCTTTTCCCACTTTCCCAAGTGGGAAGGGGTTTTTCATTCCAGGTTATTCCTGGGTGCTTGAAAGGAGGGCACTTGGAGACCTATGTTTGATCTCTCCCAGCTCATCACCTGTCTTGAGATAGCTTATTTTTGGATGCTTACTCTTCAGACTCTGTTTCCTCTTTTATTCCCTTGGGCTTTTCTGGTGTAATTGGATCTGAAATATGCTTACCTTCATATCCCTATTCACCATCTCTTCAGGACGTTTTTATATTTCTGTGTGTCTTCCTTGCATTTTCAGTTCTCTACTTTGCTTTGCCCTTTGGCCTCTCTACTGCCTCAAGGGTATTCACAAAATTCCTAGCTCATGTGATTGCCTTCTGCAGGCTCCAAGGCATTCAGATTTTTCCTTATCTAGATGACCTTTTGCTTCAGGTGCCTTTTCCCAGTCAATTGTTACAGGATCTGAAGTTCTCCATCTCTCCTCTTCAAAGTCTGGAGTTTGTATCAACTTCCAAAAGTCTGTCTTGACTCCCTCTCAGGATCATGTGTAACTGGGATGAAGGATTCAGACTGTGCCAGCGTTGGCCTCTCTTCTGTCTCCAAAGGTGTTGTCATTGACAGCCTTCTTTCAGTCTCTTCCTTTGACTTCCATGCCAGCCAGGGAATTTCTTCAGGCCCTGGGATTCATGGCCTCTTCTATTCCAGTGCTTCCTCTTGCCAGACTGCATTTGTGGAAACTTCAATGGTACCTCAGATCAGTTTGGCTACAGCATCGTCACTCTCTGAATTTCAGTGTGCTGCTCCTTCCCTGTCTCAAGAAGGAAATAGAGTGGGGGATTCAACAGTTCACTCTCAACCCAACCCAGACCAGCCCTTTCAGCCTCTAGTCCCTTCTCAAGAGCTGTTCACCTATGCCTCAGACATGGGATGGAGGGCTTCTCTTCATCACCTGAAAGTTCAGAGTCTTTGGCCTCCCCATCAGAAGTAAGACCATATCAACATCAAAGAAATGCAAGCTCTTATTCTGGTCTATAAGGCTTTTACCCCATGCTCTCTCCAGGCCCCTTGAAAGTGCACACAGACAACACTACACTGGTGTGGTATGTCAACAAGCAGGGAGGCACAAAATCTTATCTCCTCTGCAAGATGGTGCCATAGGCTTGGGAAATGGCTGTCAGTTCTCAGTTAACTCTTCGAGCAGTATACATTCCTTCAGAGCAGAATCTAGTGGCAGACTGAGCAGGTCCACAATATAGGCTCACAAATGGGTGCCTCACAGAGATGTGTTTCTGGACATTGTCCATCAGTGGGGTATTCCTCAGGTAGATCTTTTTGCCTCCTCTCTGAACAGGCAGCTTCGTCTCTTCTGTTCCAGAGTGCCATGCCAATTGGTGTGGAAGACTGATGCCATTTCATTTTCCTTGGAAGGGGATGTTTCTTTATGTGTTCCCTCCTCTTCCTCTACTTCCAGGAGTCCTGCAGAAGATTCAGCTGGACTCCCCAGAAATCTTCCCAGTAACTCCCTTTTGGCTGAGACAACACTGGTTCCTCCTCTTAATGCGTCTGGCCAGGGGCAATCATCAAAAGTTATGTGACCAGTTGGATCTCCTCACACAGGACAAGGAGTCTGTCATCCATCCCCATTTATCCACTCTTCAGCTGACATTGTGGGTGGTAGGGTTTTGATCCCTTTCAGGCACCTCTTTTTCTGAGGAAGTGCTCAGAGTTTTACAGGAGGCAAGGAAACCCTCATCCAGAAAATCTTATCTGTCCAAATGGAAAAGATTTTTGGTCTGGTGCTATGCTCATAATCAGAACACTTTTTCAGTGGTGGTCCCGCTGGTCCTCTCCTATTTGTATAAGTTGCTGCAGTCTGGCTTAGCCTGTTCTTCTTTGAAGGTCCATTTGTCAGCCATTTCTGCTTGGCTGCCCTTGAATCCTCCTTTGATTTCCCATTTTGAGGTCAAACAATTTCTTAAAAGCATCATGCATATTAGACTTCCAAGAAAACCTCTTCCTCCTCCTTGGGATCTTAATTTTGTTTTGGAAAAATTGACTCTGGCTCCTTTTGAGCCTGCAGATTCCGCTTCTTTGAAATGTTGTTCCTGGAAGACTGCTTTGTTGCTGGCTCTTACTTCAACTCAGAGGGTTTCTGAGTTCCAGGCCTTTATGTCCATTCCTCTCTTTTTGTTCTTTTCACAGGGACAGGGTGTCCCTTTGTGCTAATCCTTCTTTTATGCCCAGGGTAGTAAATGAGTTGTCATTAAATCAGTTATACAACTTCCTTCCTTTTTCCTTTCTCTTCAATGTGCTAGTCTAAGGGTCATGCATACTTTGGATTTGTACAGACAGCTCAGGTACTATTTTGATAAAACTAGGACTATTTGAAAGTCTTATCAGCTTTATGTTTTCTTTCATCCCAGGTCTTTGGGTTTGGTGGTTTCTAGACAAACCATCTCCTCCTGGATATCTAAGGCCATTTCCTTTTGTTATTCTTTTCATGGCAAGTCTCTTGTCTTCTTCTGTTACAGCTCATTCCACTAGGGCTGTTGCCTTTTGTGGTACCTTCTTCAAGGAGTTGGACACAATTCCATCCATGAAGCTGCTAGGTCTTCAGTGCATACATTTAAGCATTGTAATTTGGATATGGTTTCTAAGGCCAGATCAGGTTTTACTGAAATTATTTTAAGAGGGTTGTTGAGGGCTCTCCTCAGCCTTGCACTTTCTGTTCTGTTTTTTAAGCTTTTTTTACTCTCCCTTCTTTGAAGAATATTGCAACAGTGATATAGAAGAACACAGTACAGTTGTGCAAAATCTTACCTAACAGTAGATGTCCTCCTCTTTACTGTTGCAGTATTCGCTCCCTCCCTCCAACCCCTTCTTGTTTGTACTGCATTTTTTTCCTTCTGGATGTGCATGGACTCCTTTGTCCTGTGCAACTTGTTCTCTTCTGGGGCAATCCAGTTCTAGGTAGTTGGATTTGTACATCTGTTTTATGCGCTATGTTCTGTATGGAGAGCATAAATGTGACATATCGCCATAACGCACATACAAGGTCTTTTATTTAGGCTTTTTCTTACCGGCTGAGCATCGGGCTTCCCTGGGTGGGACATCCCTTCTGTGAAGAACACTGCAACTGTGAATAGAAGGACATCTACTCTTAGGGAAAGTACAGTTATGTAAAATCTTACCATAAATCCCGGAGTCCTTTACAAAGACCAAAACTCAGAGGGGATACCTCTCCCAGAGACAGAGGGGGAGTTCTAATGGTAGACAGCACCCTTACAGCAGAGGAGGCCTGCAGAACTAGGGTCTCTGAGATACCTTTTCAGATAACCCCTTTCAGGCCTTCTGAACAATTGCCCAACTGCTTATCTCTGGAGGCAGCCAAGGGCATTTGTCTCTGAACCCAGATGTCTGGGGATCAATTACAAAAGATATTTGGGTGCAGAAAATCATTTCAAGAGATTATTTCATACCATTTTCACAAATTCCCTCAAACAAAAGGAAAACGCTCCCTGATGTTCCACCCATTCAGAGGGAAGCAGCAGCTCTAGAAGAGTCATCCAGGAGGTTCCACCAGACCAGATAAGATTTGGAACTTAAGATTCTTTTTAGTGACAAAAAAAAACAGGGGACATGAGATTAATTCTGGACCTTAGCAGACTGAATCAGTTTGTAAAGAACCCAGAGTTCCGAATGGTCCCTGTTCAGTCCATTCTGCCATTTCTGCAAAAGGACGACTGGATGTGCTGCATCGATCTTCAGGACACGTACTATCATATTAAGGTGAACAGATGCTTTCAAAGATATCTGCACTTTTGAGTGGGGGTCAGTCACTATCCATTCAAAGCCTTGACTTTTGGTATTACCACAACCCCCAGGGTGTTTACCAAATTTATGGCAGTGGTGGCAGCTCACTTAAGACTGCTAGAATTCTGAGCATTTCTGTACCTAGATGAATGTGTCCTCAATTCCTCAACCAGGCATCTCCTCAAGACATTCAGGGACTATATGCTCCAGTTATGTCACTTCCTAGACATTACAGTCAACTTTTGCAAATCACATCTTCAGCCTTATCAGAGCCTGTAATTCATAGGTACTTACTTGAACAGATTCAGTGTCCTTCCATATTACTGTTGCAGTATTCTTTACAAAAGGGATTTCCTGCCAAGGGTAACCAAACATCCAGCCAGTATACCAAATCCTTAGGATTTTATAGATGTCATATGTCATGCATATGCTCCTCACTCAAGGCATAGGGCATTAAGGTGATGTATGGACATACCTCAGAACTTCTTTGCCATCAGTTTGAATGCCATCACTTATTGTCAGTCTGAATGCTCATTCTCTGCTGGTTACCTATCCATGTCTCAGGTAAGTGCCTCACTGGGGTTTCTTGTCTTTTTCTCTTTTAATTTTTTGAGCTTATATTTCATCCAGAAGGGGAAAATGTCAGTGTAGGAGGCAGAATCCCTATAAAGATCATCACAAACAGTATATTTTCTGTTTGGGTGCTTCTCATGACCATATGCAGTGTTTTATCCTCCAAGCATTTGTCTCTAAGACCATATGTAGTCATCTCTCCTCCTTGTCCATTTACCTGGAGAACTAGTGTCTTCAGTTGTTGGCGCAGGGTGCTGTGGCAGAATCTTCCCATTCTAAAGGTCAGCTGCTAGTCAAGAAAAAGGCCAAGAAAGTCGCATCTGATTTGGCTGCTGTCCTGCCTCCCCCAGACATATCTCTGGGCTTTCACCAGCCTCAGGAGGATTACTTGGTTGTTGTGTATGATTCCTCTGCAGTCTTCCTGTCGAAGGCCGGCAAGGAGCCAACCTCTCACACATCTTCAGAGAGTCTGCAAATGTCCGCTATGGATGTTGAGAGGGAACCACTGCAGACTATTTCACAGGGACTGAGGGAAATACCACAGATGCATGTTCTGGAGGAGATTCCTACTATGTTGGTTGAGTGTAGGCAAGGATCTGAACCTCCTGGGATATTTAGGGCAGAAGTCCCTCAAAAGAAAAAACAAAAAATCAGGCATGTTTCCCTGTTGCTTAACATCCCCAGTATGAATGGCAGGATTTTATCCAGGGGTTTAATGCTTTGATGGCCTTAAAGCATCCCCAAAGAGTTTCTGTGCCTGCTTCCCCTTGGTCATCTACCCCCATGCAAGAGGCCCAGAGAACAGAACTCCTCAGACCAGGATTTGGATTCTGGGGAAGAATCTTTGGCATATTTCTCTCATATACTTTCTCCTTTGCATTATGGCTCTGTGGATGAAGATTCTGTTAGCCCAGATTTTTCCTTAGAGGAAATGTCCTTTGGGGATACTATTGATTGCAAGATGCAATATTTTAAATGGGACTGTTCTTAGGTTTCTGACATTCAAGAGGTATTACAAGCTCCTGCAGATGGAGTCCCCTAAGCCCTCTGCTATACCTCCAGTCATGGCTGCTCTTCTAGATACCTTTTCAGCAGCCTCTGTGGTCTGTGATTCTCAACCTCCAGCTCCTAAGAAACCTGATAGATTTTACAAGGTGCCACATGAGTATAAGTTCCTATACAAATGCCCTTCTACTGACCCTTCTGTAGTGTCTGTCTGTTCTAACAAACCCTCTAAACTTTTGCCATGTAGTAAACTACTTCTTTCAGACAAGGACATTAGAGTTATGGAATGACTAGGCTAAAAGGTGTATGCTGCTTCCACCTTGGCCTTTTGGGCTATTAATTACCAGACCCATATGACCAGGTATGTTTTAGCCCTTCTTTCTCAGGCAGTCTCAGACCTTTCTGATTCAAAGAGAAGGCTTCAACCCTCTCTTTACTGGGCTCTACTTCTCGGGTAGTTTGCCACTCTATTAAATCTAGTTTTGATGCAGCTGATTTCCCTCAAGGGCTGCTGCCTTTGGTTCTGTTTTGAGATGTTACTCTTGGCTTTATCTCCAGCCTTTGCCTGATGATATTAAGGCTACGTTGTTGGATTCTCCTCCTGATAATAAGAAGACGTTTGGTTCTGCTGCTGCTAAAGTTTTTAAGTCCCTTCAGGATAAAGGTAAGGCCTTGCAGGAATTGAAGCATCTTTTTGTGTCTTCTATCCCTAAGTTATAGAGGAATTATCCATCCAAATCTGACTTTCTGTGCAGACAGCCTTGCCGTCCTCCCAAAGGTATGTACAGTTCTACGTGGCTTCTTCCTGCTAAGTCTACTCAGACTCCTACTGCTCAGAAGCTGCCTTTTCATGACAGGACAGGTTCTGTCTGTGAGTTTGCTTCCCCTTTTCTTGAGTCAGGTTCCCTTATCCCTTTGCCTTTCTCTGTTCCTTCACAACTGGTTAAGGATCACTCAAGACTCTTGGGTTCTGTCCATTGTCTGGCAGGGGTACTTCATGGTGTGGAAATCCCATCCTCCATTTCTGGGCATCCCTCAACCTCTTCAAGAACAGCTTCCTTTCTTCCCAGAACTGCTTTAGGGCCTTTTTGCACAAGACACTATACAAGCTGTGCTCCTTTTCCAGGAAGGGAAGGAGTTTTATTCCAGAATGTTCCTGGTTCCCAGGAAGGAAGGCACCTGGAGACCATTCTGGATCTTTCTCAGCTCTAACTTTCTGAAAGTCCCTTCCTTGTGGATGTTGTCCCTTCATATCTTGTTTCCTCCTCTTCTTCCCAAGGTTTTCTTGGTCTCCCTGGACCTCAGGGATACTTATCTTCACATCCCACTTCATTCCCCTTCCAGGAATTTTTTCATTTCTCAGTCTCTTCCTTGCATTTTCAGTTCTCTGCTTTGTTATTTGGCTTTTCTACTGCCCCAAGGGTATTCATCAAATGCCTCGCTCCTTTGTTTGCCTTTTGCAGAATGAGAGAGGTTCAAATCTTTCCTTATCTAGACCTGCTCATTCAAGCTTCCTCCCCCGAGGTCTTGCTTCAGCACCTCCAGTATGCTGTTTGTCTCATAAAGTGTGGGGTTTACAGTAAACTTTCAGAAATCAGTCCTGGTTCCTTCTCAGGATCACGTTTCTCATTTGCAGGATCCAGACCATTCCCATGCTGACATCCCTGCCTTCTCCCATGGCTTTTTTTCTAATCACCTTTTTTCAGTCCCTTCTTCCTCTGATTTCAACTACAACCAGGGAATTTCTCAGGACTCTAGGATTTGTGACTTCCACCATTTCTATGCTACATCTAGTTGGACTTTGTTTGAGGAAACTACAGTTGTTTCTAAAGTTAGTATGGCTCCAGCACTGTCATCCACTAGATTTTTTAATTCCTTTTCGTAAATGCCTCAAGCTTGAGCTTCAGTGGTGGATTCATCTGCAGTCTGTCAACCCGGGACTTCCTTTTCAGACCACAGTCCCTTCTCAGGAACTTTTCTCTGATGCCTCAGACAAAGGATGGGGAGCCTCCTTCAGTTTCCTCAAGTTCCAGAGTCTCTAGCCTCCTTATCAGAGGTCAGGCCATATCAACATAAAGAAGATGAGAGCTCTCCTTTTCACCCTTCAGAGCTTTCATTTCTTCTCTCTTAAAGGGCCTCTCAAAATCTTCAGTGATGTGGTATATCAACAAGGAAGGGGGGATATGATTCTACCTTCCTTGATGACTGCCTCTTCAGGTATGAGATCTGTCTGTCCAGTAGCAAATGACTGTTTAGGGTGTATACATTTCTTTAAGAACAAAATACAGTGGCAGATTCTTTGAGCAGGTCCAGTAGACAAACTCACAAATGGATGTTTGACAGAGATGTGTTTCTTAACATTGTCCATCTGTGAGGTACTCCACAGGTAGATCTTTTGCCTCCCCTTTGAACAGACAACTTCCTTTTTTTTCCATCAGAGCCCCAAGTCCTCTGGCTTAGAAAGTGGATGCCCTATCTTTTTCTCAGGAGGGAATTTTTTTATGCCTTCCCTCCCGTTACTTTGATTCCAAGGGTCCTGCTCAGGATAGAGCAAGACTCCTCCAAAATGTAGTTGGTGACTCCATTTTGGCCCAGACAGCATTTGATCCCCCTTCTTCACTTAGTGAAAGGCAATCACCATGAGTTATGTCACAGAGTTTTTTCTGTGGGAATCCCTTTGGTTGTTACTTATCTGTGTAAATTGCTCCATGGTGGGGTTAGCATAGTCTGTTAAGTCTTCACTCTCAGCTATTTCTGCCTGTCTGCTATTGACTCCTCCTTTTGTCTCTAGGTTAGAGGTCAAGCAGTTTCTTAAAGGTGTCATTCATATCAGGCTCATCAATAAGCCTATTCCACCTTCTTGGAACCTCAATTTTGTACTTGAAAAACTGACCCAGGTTCCTTTTGAGCCTGCAACTTCAGGTTCCTTGCAATATTGTAAATGGAAGACTGTTCTTCTTTTGGCCCTTACTTCAGCTGGGAGTCTCTGAACTCCATGCTGTTATGGCTGTTTCTACATTTTTGTTTTTTTTCATAGAGATGTGGTCTCTTTGTACTAATTCTCCTTTTAAGCCCAAGGTGGTTAATGAATTGTCTCTTAATCAGTCTATTCATTTCCTATATGTCTGTGTTTGGCTGTTTCTAAGCAAAGTGTATCCTCCTGGATCTCTAAGGCATTTCTTTTTGTTACCCCTTTTATGTAACATGTCTTCCTGCGTCTGTAAAGGCTCATTCTACTAGGGTTGCTGCTTTCCTTCCTGCTGTTTTCAAAGGATTGGGTATTACTTCCATCCTTGAGGCTGCTACTTAGACTCCTGTACATACTTTCACTAAACATTACAAAATTAATGTTGTTTCCAGAACAAGGGCTACCTGTGCCAGAGCTATCTTGCATGGGTTTCTTGAGGGCTCTTCTGTGCCTTCCTCCTCCCAAGTTTACACTTGAGCTTTTATACTCTCCCTTTTGTAAAGAATACTGCAACAGTGATATGGAGGGACATGTTACAGTAAGATTTTACACAACTGTACTAGTAGATGTCCTTCTCTTCACTGCTGCAGTATTCACTCCCTCCATCCTCCCCCTTTTACTCTGCTGATTTCCTTCTATCCTCCTGGCCTAGAAGTCCTTTCATTTTCTTGTTCTAGATCCACATGTTCCTCCTAATTTCTAGAACTATTGTTCCTCCTGGGGCTATTCAGTTCTGAGATATGTACATCACCTTTATACCCTGTGCTTTAAATGGGGAGCATATGCACGATGCATAATGCCTATAAAATCCTAAGGCTTTGGCATACTGGCCGGACATTTGGCTACACTTGACAGGGCATCCCATTTGTAAAATATACTACAACAGTGAAGAGAAGGACATCTACCATTATGGTAAGATTTCTGACAACTTTTGCATCCTTTCCACTGGATAAAGTACAGATCATCAGATGTCAAGTAAAACAAGATCTGATATTGTTAATCCTCGTTCATTTCTAACGCCTGGGTCCATTCTGATGCCTCTTGAGTGGTCTCTCAGTTAGTGGCAGAAAAGATTTCCTATTGATGGGGGGCAGCCTTGCTGTGATCTGTTTGCCTCTCTCCACAACAGCAAGTGTAGCAGGTTATTTGCCCTGACCCCCCCCCCCCATGGGAGTCATTGAGAGATGCTCTAGTCCATGTTTGGCCCTACTGTCTCCTTTACACTTATCGCCATATACCTCTAATTCCCAAAATCTTACAGAAGGCACTTTGGTTGAAGAGCCCAATTATCCTCACTGCCCCTTTTGGCCTCATCAAACGTGGCTCTCTTTCTTTTGATTTCATTTTTTCTATTCACCCTGGATTCTGGACTGCAGTCCAAAGGTTCTATTTCATCCCACGATGATGGATCAAAAGGACATTACAGACCTCAAGTTGACCCCATGGTTTGTCCAATTCCACTGATGGTTTAGACAGCCATGGTTTTACTTCCTGGTCTGACAGATATTACTATCAACCCAGAAGGACTCTACCAGGAAGATGTACAAGAGTAAATGGAAGAAAAGAGATTCTCTGTTTTTGCTCTCCAGGGGAATTAGACCCCGTTCACCTCCTCTATTCCTGTGGTCCTGGAGGTTTTAGCATCTATTTTTCAAGAAGTGGCTAGTTTCTTTACTATCAAAGTGCAATTAGCAATATCTAATTTTCATGCAGGTGAAAATGCTTTCTGTTTAGCATCTCAAGCAGTTTGAAAACTAGATGCCTTTTCCCTAAATTGGACGGTTATATTTCTGTGTGAATTTCCTTCTATACTCCTGAGCCCCACAGTACTGAAAAGAACAAGGTGTACAGACCATAAGTCATACTAATAGCCCCCTTTTGGCCCAGGCAGTCTTGTATGTTCGTATTCACTGTTGAACTACGAACTGTTACAGAGATTCCTGCCTGCCATAACCCAGCATCCAGCACAAATAGCAGAGCTTTCATCGTTCCCCTCTTGGCCCATGGATTCCTTCCAATCCTGATGTCAGTGTTATAGCAATGTCAGTTGGTG
Source organism: Protopterus annectens (assembly GCF_019279795.1). Taxonomy (NCBI): domain Eukaryota; kingdom Metazoa; phylum Chordata; order Ceratodontiformes; family Protopteridae; genus Protopterus; species Protopterus annectens. Next base: position 1,859,533,929 of record NC_056729.1, on the reverse strand, counting down.
CCATCATCAGATATTTCTTGCCACAGTTCATTGGGCATCCCAAGTCATTTACACTCTGAATTTCTGTGCTTGGCCAAAGCCAGAGCTTGTAGATAAATACCTCATTAGGGAACCACCTTCTTTTTTTATATTACTTGTAGTGATCTTGGTACTGTAAATATCAGGTACCAAGGTTAACAGTTTTACCAGGTGTAGAAAATAATTTTCACACTGCTTTTTTTATCTGTCTCCCCATAAAGTGTAGGGCTAGATCTTCATAGAAATGCTTTATGTAAAAGTCTCATGGTTGGTCTAGGCCCACCTTGGCATCCACCATTCCTTCTTCAAATTTTCCAAGAAAAGAGAAACATCAAAAAGAGGAATGTGATGAGGGGATTAATATTGTTTTAGTGTTGGAGAGTGCCACAAGCCTCAGGGATTCTGGTGTTGGTGAGGCTCTCTTGCAGCCCCCATATCTGTCAGTCTGTGTGGCCAGTTTGTCTGGAGTAACCCTCAGAAGGCTGCTATGCCTTCAGCCTATGGTGCATCCCTGTGGATGGAATCATGTTCTTACTCAGCCTGGTGCTGCTTTGTAGGCTTCATACTCTGATGCAAATGCTGTTTCTGAAGGGGAAACCAATATCACTGTCATAGGTTCATAGGTGTTTACTAAGTTAACAACCACAAGGGCCTTTTAAGACTAGCGATGCATCCGAAATCTCAGACAAGTATTAATGCCCTTGATAAGTGTAAATAGGGGCTTGGGAGATGAAACATTTACAAGCAGTGGTCTGGGAAATTAACCATTTACAGGTTACCTGTGTCCATTAGAGACACAGGTGCCAAACCTTGGACCTAGATGATGTACCTTTGTTTTTAAGTTGCACAGCATAGAATGATTCCCTCAATACTGTAATCATGTGATAGTCAAAGGCTAAATTACTATGTGTATCCCCAAATCCCTGACTATTGGGTCAACTCTTAGGGGTGTTTTGTCAGTATGATAGCTATCAGGGGTATATGACATTCTGAAGGACACTATTATGCATTTCTTGGCACTTAGTTTTAGTCCATGCATCTGACACCAGTTATGTCTGTGGTCAGCCCCTCCTGGAGAACATCTGTGTCCGCACGGGATTCTATGACTGTTCCTATTTTTGCAATCATCTGCAGTTTCCCAATCAAAAAATATAAAATTATTTAAAACATTTTCCATTAAATCCATCATCAGTCTGCCTTCATGATTACTCATAAAATGAAATGTCTTCTAGAGACTGGGAATTACTAAAGTGGAAATTAGTAAGTAAAATTAAGTAGAAAATCTGGCAAATTAAAATGATAAGGAATGAGATCAAAGATAAGAAAAAATTTACTCCAAGGGACTTGTATTTGAGGGAGTGTAGGTTGACATCCAGTGACAAAGAAAGAATAAGCAACTTAAAGGTACAGCTTCATAAACAGGAGGACCAAAGGGACTGGTTACAGAGTATGTACTTGAGTTGCAATAGGTGGCAACAGCAAAGGCAGAGAAGGCTTTGGCTGCATATTTACAACTGCAGTGTGTGGAAAGGTAAGTTTACAAAATTAGCAGGGGGATACCTGAGAAATTATAGAGGAAGAGGAAGGAACACTATTAAAATGTAAGAACTCTATCAAGAGCTATAGAAGATGTCTAGGGGACAAGTGAGATGAGCACTTTTGAGGATTTTCTGCAAGGCATAGGATGCAGCATTAGAGAAACGACCTACTGAGTGGAGAAATTAGAGAGAAGGAGATTGGGGAAGTGCTGCTTGAGTAAAAGAGGAATGAGACACCAAGATTTTGAGAAAAGAGACCGTGATAAAAATTATCGGAGGTGGTCACTACCGGGATTCTTGGAAGCAGAGTTTAATAGCTAGTTATAGGGAAAGAGCATAAAAACCAGCTTACTACAACCTTCTACAGACCTGTTGCATTCTATACTACAATTTTAAAGTTTTCATGGCCATACTTGCCTGAACACTGGTGATCCCATATAACTTACATAGTTGATCCTGATCAATGAAATTTTGTTGGGAAAGACACACTCATAATAATATAATCAGGACTTTAATATTGTTGCAGGATGTATAAGTAAGGCAAGAACGTTGCTTTGGATGTGGATAAAGCTTTTGATAGAATAATTTAGGTCTTCTTATTTATGGTAATGTTGCTATTTGTATAGAGTCTTTAGCTGATAAGATGAGGTGTTTAATTACTGAGAGATACGTATGAGGGAGTTTAAACTTGAAAATTGCCATGTGTACAGATGATTTGATCACATTGAGTATCCACAAGAAAGTCTGGGACTAGCTGGATGCAATCGTAAAGGTCTTTGGTGGGATTTCAGGATATAACTTAAATGAATATAAGACTAAAGTAATAGGGTTTCATCCAGAGTTGCAAGCTTTAATCCAAGATAATCGGTCCTGGTGGAAGATAAATTTAAATATCTGGGAATCTGGCTCATGGACACTTATAGGGACTCATTGATAACCACAAAGGTGGAGGTCTGGTAAGATGATACAGTGTGACCTTCAGAAATGGAAATCAGTTTCTCTAGATTTTGAGAAGAGAATCCAAGTAGTTCATTGGCATATTATATCTCATTGTTGTATTTTTGCTTGGGCAGTTTATTGCCTAGACATAGTAAAGCCTGGCTGAGTCTAATTATGGTGGCTGCCAAACAAGCAATTACTAGAAAATGGAAATCAAAGTCTAGACCAACTTTACTAGAAGTAGTGAATACAGTAACAGAGATAAAACTATTAGAACTGGGATCTTTAGAAAAGGGAAGGAGCAAACTACATAGGAAAAAATGGGCATTGTGTGAACAGTATATGCAAAGAAGGAACGAGGTTTAAAAGACAGGATTTGAATGAGCCATATAATGTTTAACTGACAATGACTGGATAGATTGTAAGTGATGTATGATGTTTGCAACTACAGTTATTTCAATTGTGTCTTTGATGTATAATGTTTGCAACTAAAGTGTTAATGTTGTTTGTTTTTCATTTATCTAAATGTAAGATCGCCTTTGTCATATGTGATAATTTAATAAAAATGTTTGTTGAAAAAAGTTGTAGAGAGAAGATTTAGGTAAATTGCAAACCTGGATAAAAGAACTTATATGAGCACGGGATAAGCCAAGAGTGAAATGAGATAAGACGATTTTTCCTAATGATTGGTCAGAGTTTGCAATACTAGACCTGGGAGAGTACTTGCAGCTGGCACAGCTCTCATTGCTAGTGTGCTGCAGTTATCATGTAGGAGATATATGCTGGGTACAGATGGTTACAGAGAGGAATCCATGGTCGAAGAGGTTAGACTACACTGAAGTCTTTGGGGTAGGGAAACTAAGGTCATCAGATTTCTAGTCCTGGGGGAGCCAAGTAAAGGAATGGGAAGACTACTCCAGAAGCAGAAGCTGAATTTATAGAAGCAAGTGATTTGCTCACTAGAGTGCAGACTGAGAAAGGGTCAACTGAAAATAGTGGGAATGCTTTGGAAGAAACTGAACACAGCAGTTGAATTCTGGAAAGATATGACTGCAAAGGAGTAAATATTTGACACTGGAGGAGGTGAAAGGGAAGTATATGCTTAATCAGCACCTTCACCTACACTACGTGTCCATTAAAGTGGAAGCAAAGCCTCTTCAATGGAATGGTGTGTCTGAGAGAGAGAAAGAGAGAGACACTGGCATTGGTAAATTGGATACTACAATGGAGACAGGAAGATTGCTCCAAAACGGGGATACTTTTGTATGTTCATAAAGCATTCAGCGACTAGGGTAGACTTCAGGGCAAGAAGATGGATGAGTGGGGCAGTTTTTGAGGATTGACATAAATAGGGAAGATTAGGAGAAAATATGGTTAAGACTTATGCAGATGATTTAAGACAGTTTAGATTTTCAGGTTGTAAGTGTCTCTGTGTTTTATAAGCCAGTGTGACTTGAGAAAATGTTTATCAGGATCCATGCAATTTGTTTTAGATGTACTCAACAAATTAGGGAAGATCAAAATAGAATAAGTCCACAGAGAGAGACGTTGCCACTTGCATGATTCAAGTAAAAACCAACAAATCCCAAAATGCTGCAGCTGGTAGCTCACGACAGATAAATTCACTGTAATAATCACACAACCAATAATAAATCCAAGGAACGTTGTTTTAATGAAAACAGGTAAGCGCTTTCACAAATCTCAAGTTTGCTTCATCAGACTTAACACCATAAAACATCATCTCCTTTTATACAGAAAAAATTAAAAATCATCCAATCACATAAAAGTTCCCAGGACAATAAATCATACAAAACATTTGTATAAAATAATAATTAATAAAAGCATGAATATTACTACCAATAAATGTCTTATATTAACAAATGCACTTCATTCATTTCCTATTTCCTCAGTTTTCCAATCCTGAGCTTAGATGTAATCGCTATATGGTCATTCAAACCCTTACCCAAGTGTGCACTAAGTTTAATAATCCATTTGAGTTCCCTATCTTCGGTGATGTTTGACATGTTCCCCAATCTAACATCCTCTTTAATTATCTCCAATACATTAAATCTAAATTGATGTTCTATGCCTAGTTCTAAAATATGTTTTGCTATAGCACTATATGTATACCCTTTTCTCATACAGTACATGTGGTCCCTTATACGTTCTCTCAGACGTCTATTCTTTTTCCCTACATAGAATGATTTGCAACTAATGCAACAGGCAAGGTGTACCAGGTTTTTGGTGTGACAGTTGGCATTCACCCTCATAGTATATTTTATCCCTGTGTCCGGATGTTCAAAGTCTATCCTATCATATATGTATTCACAAAAGTTACACTTCCTGTATTTAACTGTCCCTTCACCATGCTGATATTCTACCATTTTAACATTTGCCCTAGGGGTAACACAACCTTCTTTTAAGATTCTTGGTGTTTTTATATACAAGACGTGGTACATCATCCACTATCCCCATTAATTGCTTATCTACCCAAAGAATAAGCCAATTCCTCTGAAATATATCCCTCAATACTTTATTGTCTCTTGTGTAAGTAAAAATTAAAGGTGTGTGTGTGTGTGTGTGTGTGTGTGTGTGTGTGTGTGTGTGTGTGTGTGTGTGTGTGTGTGTGTGTGTATTTATATACCTCTTTGATTGGCTAACTTGCTGTGTTACAGAGGCTTGCCATAATGTAACATTGATATTAGATGACAGTCTGTGTGTGTGTGTACCTCTGTGAGTGGCTACCTTGCTGTGGTACTGGGGCTTGCCATAATGTAACATTTTGTTAAACAAAAACATCTTTGCCTATGTCATACATGATAATTTAATAATCTTACATTTATATAAATGAAAATAAACCATAGCGACACTATCTCAGTTGCAAGCATTATACATTACAAACCGTGCCAACACAACTGTAGCTACAAACATTATACATCACTTTTAATATATCCAGTCATTGTCAGTCAGCCCCATCACACTTCCATTATTTGCTTTTTACCTGCGGAAAATGTCTTTGGAGCATGCTTGGTGTATAAAATACTATGCAAACACTTCCAGGCAAAGATCCTAAATCTTCTAGATTTTGCTGCATATTTGAGAGAGATACATATATCCTCCATTGTTTCCTTGTGAATTGCTTATCCAGTCTCTCTTCCATTCCCCACCTATAAGTAACGTTCCTTGCTGAAAGCTGATTATTTCTCTCAGAATTTTCTTAAGCTCCAATGTGAACTTGTTCAATCTCACCATTCATTCTTCACTGATGGGTTCGGAGCTGATCCTCGGCTCTGACACGGCTGATTAGCAAAGCTCAAAGATTACAAGTAGCTCGAGACCAAGCCCCTTATCCCATGATGCATTGCTGGAATTACCTCAGACCTAGTTTGCCGCGGCACTGATCTCTTGGTTTTCAGCATTGCTCGAGACTTTTTGTGGGATTTTCTACATATATGCAAGTTTTTCTTCATATTTATCTTGTATATGTTTATATTTCTATTGCTTAGATAGAGTTAGACTGTTAAAAGTGTTTCCCTTTCCCTTTTATAACTTGTTACGTTTTGCGTGACTTCTTACTTTTTGGCCTTGGCGTCAGTAGTTTGAATAGTTTAGAATAATTAGGAGAATATATTTATTCTCTATTGTATTATATTTAGAGTGGCCCCTTTGGGCATTTGTCTGTTAAATTTGTTGATTGTCTTGATTGTCTTGTGGTGGTTATTTTTCTAATTAGATATTATGTCTGAAGATAAGGAAAAACATCTGAAGTCTGGCTTCAAAAAATGTCTATGACAGATGCACATGTTCAGTGCGTTTATTGTTTGGGTGAGGTGCACCTTCAGGAGTCCTGCAGTATCTGCCACTCCTTTTCTAGTAGGGTGCTGGCTGAGAGGAAGAGGAAACTTTTAGATCGAGGTATCCTTAAGACCCCTTTGTAGAAGCTATGTCTGACCAGGATGGGGCCAGCAAATCATCAAAATCCTCAAAATCTTCCCTGGAGTCTAAATCAAAAAAATCAAAAAAAGTGGATTATTCTGTGATTTCGGCTCCACAGCCTTTGGAGCCGACAGTCTGTTCTTTTCGGGGCCAGGACTCTGGCTTGGTACCTTTCTCCAAGACTCCCTCTTCACCACTTCTCCAGTCGGCACCATCGGTGCTTACTTCCAGGTCATCGGTTAGCCTTTCTGATTCGGACATGGATCGACTGATACAGAAGCTTTTAATGGCACCAGGCCTAGCTAAATTGTTGTTGGCTTCGACCTGGGAGTCGGAACCAAAGACCACACTTCCTGATTTGACTACTCCTCTTTGACTACTCCTCCACAGACCTTCGGAGCCGGAGGAGGCCGACTTGATGATTGTAGAACCTTTGGAGCCAACGGCTGTTCCAGTATCATCGGTTCCATCTGCTCGGGTGCCCTCGGTGCCGACTGGGGACTCTATGAGCCGACGCTCCCCTGTCATATCCGGGGAGGATAGTCACACTGACATGTCGGTGCTGACTCTTCCTCTCGGGGCTTCAGCTTGGGTGAGCTCAGCTCCTACCTTGGGCTCGGAGCCCATGGCATCGGTGCAGGAGGGGATCGTGGTTCCTTCAGGTCTGTCGACTCCTTCTTATCAGAGCCATGATGCTTTCGAAGCCGTGAGGCAAGTGTCATCTCCAAAGACTTCCTCATGATCAGGTTTGGCTTCTTCTTCCCTTAAAGTGGTTGTGTCCACTTCTGCTACCATCGGTCATCCCAAGGGTAGAGATCCAGAGCCTCAGGTAGCCCCACTGGATGCTCCCTGCTCTTCTGAGACTTCACCAGAAGTCCCCACTGAGGAAGTACCCAGAAAGAGACTGTGCAAGAGGAGGCACTTGGACTCCCCACAGGAGTCCCTGACATCTGACACCGACTTGGAGGAGTCAAAAAGGTCCCCTCAATACCCCTCTGAGGACATCTCCTTTGCGGAGATATTTGAGTACCTTAGGCAGAAGGGTGATTGGCAGTCCAAAAGCCTAACTGAGGATGAGTCGGTTCTTGTGAAGGCTTTAGGGTCTCAACCTTCCACCTTCTGGGTGTCTTCACCCTATGATGAGCTTATGAAACTGGTCTCTCGTAGGGCATGGGAGTCGCCGGAGTCCATGGAGCCTGTCCCCTGGAGGCCCAATAAATTTATTTCTGCCCCTGTCGATAAATCCTTTCTGTGCAAAGGAGTTCCTGTTGATGGCATAGTGGTGGCGGTGGCCACAAAGAAGGAATTGTCGGAAACTTCTGCATCTATCCATCCTCCTAACAGAGAGTCCAGGATCATGGATAGATATGGGAAACGCATGTTCAGTTCAGCGACTTTCACTCTGCAATCACTGAACTATCTGACCCATTTCACCAGACTGCAAAGAGATCTCCTTAAGGAGCTGGGAGATTCTCTTCAGGGTACTGTAGCTGCAGGCGTCTCTGACAAAGTTTCGCCCCAGCTTGCTACCCTTAATTCCATTGTGAACTCGTCCATGTGCCTCATATATGCAGCTGATGGTTCGAGTAGGGCTGCAGGTTCAGGCATTGCTCTTCACAGACATGCCTGGATGCACCTCTGTTCCTTTGTGGAGCCTTTCAAGTCTTCATTCGTAAACACCCAGTTTGACGGCTCATCCTTGTTTGGGCCAGAGGTAAAGTAAACATTGACCAGGTGTGAACAGGAGGGAAAGACTCTGCCATCAGAGTCTGTTTTTCCACCCCTACTTGGCTTTTTCCCAAAGGCCAAAGGGGAGGGAAGATGTGGTTCCGAAAAGCCCAAGGAGCCTTTCAGGACACATGTGGAGAACCCCCCTCCAGGGGCAGAGGCGGGGGTAATAATGGAAGACGCTGCCCTCTCAGCAGAGGGGGCCCGAAACACCAGGGTGACAGAGATCATTTCTCTGGCCAACCCTACCAGCGCTCCTGAGAGGAGGCTCAACTGCCCTGCTCTGGAGGCGGTCGGGGGGTGCTTACCTTTGTACCCAGAAGCCTGGTTAGATATCACAAACGACAGTTGGGTACAAAGCATAATTTCCTGAGTGTATTTCATACCATTCTCTGCTCCACCCATTCCCATCAAAAGAATCCTGGATGTTCCACCCAGTTTCAGGGAACAAGCAACCATAGAGGTCCGCAAGTTGCTAGAAAAAAAGAGTCATCCAACCAGTCCCAGCAGACCAAACAGGATTCGGAACTTACTCAAGATTCTTTTTGGTTCCAAAGTAAACATGGGACTGGAGAATCATTTTGCACCTCAGCAGACTGAACCAATTTGTGGAAAAAGCAAAGTTTCAGATGGTCACGCTTCAGTCCATACTCCCCTTTTTGGTGAAGGACAATTGGATGTGCTCGATCAATCTTAAGTATGCGTACTACCACATAAAAATGGCCAGACCATCCAGAGATCATCTGCGTTTCCGGCTGGGAGCCAGTCACTACCAGTTTTGAGTCCTGCCCTTTGGTCTCACTACAGCCCCCGAAGTGTTTACCAAATGTATGGCAGTGGTCACGGCTCACCTGAGGCATCTACGATTCCTGGTGTTTCTGTACCTAGACGATTGGCTCCTTAACTCCACCACCAGGCATCAACTGATTCAGGCAAAATAATCCACTCTGACACTCTGCAACCACTTAGGCATTACAGTCAACTTCGAAAAGTTGCCTTGTCGCCATCACAGCATATCGTCTTTATAGGGGCAGAGTTAGACACGTCAACCAACACTCTACGTCTTCTAGTCGAAATGGTATCAATTCTTCACCTACACATCATTTCACTGTTTCAAAGAACAGCGCTCCAGCTGCAGAGGTTTTGAAAGTAGTAGGTTTGATGGCGGCAGCAATTTTAGCCATTCCATTGGTGAGGATGCATATGTGGATTCTTCAATGGCTTCTGTTCACTCAATGGACTTTCCAGGAGTTGCCAATGAACCATATGATTCTGATTACAAACTCTTGCAAGAGGGGATCTTCAGTGGTGGTTGACATCTCTACATATCACAATAGGATGCCCCTTTGTACTCCCCCCTCCAGTAGCCACTGTGACCATGGGCGTTTCCTTGATAGGGTGGGGTGGGGGGTGCATTTTCAGGGAAAGACTGCCCAAGGCACATGGATAAATCAAGAGTCACATTTGCATATCAGTGTCCTAGAGATGAGAGTGGTACTTCTGGCGTTGCAGTACTTTCAGGACTCTCTCCCTCTAGAGACAATTGTCATACAGACAGACATGTCATTGGTCTGGTATTGAACAAACAGCACAGGACCAAGTCTTACTCCCTTTGCCGAGAAGCCCTCAGAGTTTGGCAGTGAGCTGTGTGATCCCAGCACTTTCTGTTGGCAACGCATATCCCGGGGAGATCCACCATGATAGCGGACAAGCTGAGCCAGGCAATTTTGTTGCCACACGAGCGGTCCCTAAAACAGGAGATTGCGAACAGGATTTTCCACAAATGGGACCAGCCTTGCTGTGATCTCTTTGCCAGCCACAGCAACACCAAATGCAGAAGCTACTTTGCCCTGATCCCCCTATCCGGGAGAACCCCCGAGGGATGCACTCATACACGATTGGCCCCCGGGTCTCCTCTCTGCATTTCCCCCAATTCCACTGATACCCAATTTTTACAGAAAGCGAAGTCGCTGGGAAGGACTGTCATTCTTAATGCCTTCATTGGCCTCGGCAGATTTGGTTTCCATTTCTTTATCATCATCTCTTGGAGGATCCATGGACCCTGGACCCAGTTCCAGACCTTCTGACACACCTGTCAGGGGACATCCATCCTTCCTTGCAGTCACTGAAGCTAACTGCTTGGCTGCTCCAGTTCCCTGTATAGCCAGGCTTCATAATCTTTCAGACGACACAAGTCAAATTTTGTTGGCTTCCCACAAATATCGTAGTAAGTGGAAAAGATTTTTCCATTTGGGCTTTTAGCAAAAACATTGATCCTTACCAAGCTCCATTGTCATCCATACTAGAATTCTTGACTGAGATTTTTCATGAAGGAGCGGCAGCTGCTACCATTAGGGTCCAGTTAGCAGCTATATCTAATTTCCAGCTTGGTATTGATGGACTGAATATTATGCAACACCAGTTATCCAAGGCCTTCCTCAAAGGTACCTTTCACATGAGACCTCCAGTGAAGACTCCTTATTCTCCCTGGAGCTTGAATTTCATGCTTTCCCGTATTATTCTGCCTCCCTTCGAACCAGCATCATCTTGTGAGCCCAAGTTTCTGTCAATAGAAAACTATCTTTCTAGTGGCCATTACTTCTGCCCGCAGAGCGTCAGAGCTTCAGGCATTATCTATCAAGCCCCCCTATATTATTTTCATCCTGACAGAGTATCCCTTAGGACTAACCCTTCCTTTTTGCCTAAAGTATGTTCTGAGACAAACACCAATCAAGTTATTGAGTTGCTCGTTTTTTTCCCCAACCATACCAACAAATTAGAATACATGCTGCACAAACTTGATGTTCACAGACAGCTTAGATATTATCTGGACAGAACAAAAGACTTCAGAAAGTCAGACCAGCTTTTTGTTTCATTCTCTGAAATTAGCAAAGGTAGACCAGTGGCTAAAACAACCCTTTCGAAGTGGCTTTCAGATTGTATCACCCACACTTACTCATTTGCTAATAGGTCTTTGTTGCATAAAGTGAATGCGCATTCAACCAGAGCAGTCTCTACTTCTTCGGCCTTTCAAGCCAAGTTACCTCTTGATAATATCTGTGCTGCAGCCATTTGGTCTAAGCCTTACACTTTTATCACTCATTACAAAGTGGACAAGGCCTCCAGGGACAGGGCTTCCTTTGGTTCTACAGTCCTGAAAAATGTGCTCCTGTGAGCCACCCAGGATTTAGGGAGCTGGGACGCTACCCATCAGTGAAGAATGAACAGCGTGATTAAACAACTTCACATAAAGAAGTTATGTACTCACCATAAAGTTCCATGTGAGTTGTTCCATCTCGCCTTCATTCTCACGTCCCTCCCCGCTTCCACCACCTGGCTGACAGTTGACCTGGAGACTGTCTTCATCCTAGTTATTCAACGTTTCTTCCTGTCTGGGGAGATTAGTCCTCTTACTAGGATATGGTAAACGCAGCAAACAAGATCTGAGGTAATTTCAGCAATGCATCATGGGATAAGGGGCTTGGCCTCGAGCTACTGGTAATCATTGAGCTTTGCTAATCGGCCGTGTTGGAGCCGAGAATCTGCTTTGAACCCATCATTGAAGAATGAAGGTGAGATGGAACAACTGACATGGAACGTTATGGTGAGTAAATAACTTCTTTTTATAGCAGTTTTTGTTGGAATATAAATACATGCCATTGTAAACCTCCTCTCTTGCCAGTAGCCCCTTAGTACTACAAATCTATCATTATTGCCTTTTTTATCCTCTTATATTACAATTGGAATCCCTCTTGCAATTAATAAAAATACTCCTCTCTTCCTTGAACCCCAGGTATTCTGCTGAATAACCATGCTGAAAACCTTTCTTTATTAATTTCACATGTTCAGTTCTTCTCAAGTGTGTTTATTGCAGCATAACTACTTGCACTCTACATTTATTTGTATTTATCTATGAGATCATTAACATTTTAAAACATTATAGAAAGAATCATATTCTTGATGGATTATTATTCCCAACTTTTATGTATGTGGGTCCTTGGATCCATATCGGATCTGACACGGCCGCATTTTCCAGCTACAGCTCCAAGTTCCAGGCTCCTCCCTTACCCATAATGCCCACGTCTCCCTTCTCCCTTCAGATCTCATTTGTTACCTGAGCGGAAGCAGCATGGTCCGAGCTCCATCGCAATTTACAGCATATAACTTTAAATTTTGATATCTTCCTAGCTATCCTTGTTTCTAACCCTTTCTGTACCTTCACTGGTTATTCATATTTGTTTCTAGTAGGCTTTTCTATCTTCCTCCCCTCTTTTCTTTCTTGTGTGTGTGTGTGTGTGTGTGTGTGTGTGTGTGTGTGTGTGTGTGTGTGTGTGTGTGTGTCTGTGTGTGTCTGTGTGTGCGTGTGTGTGTGTGTGTGTGTGTGTGTGTGTGTGTGTGTGTCTATGTGTGTGTGTGTGTGTCTGTGTCTGTGTGTGTGTGTTTTGCTTGAACAGGCTAAGATATGGCGAACGCCCAAAAGCCTGGGTTCAAGGGATGCACAGAGAGTGGCCATAAGCTTTCCCCAGCAGATGGCCACACTGTGTGTGTGTGTGTGTGTGTGTGTGGTTTGTTTGGGGGTGGCTCACTTCCAGTCCCCCTGTCCTATTTGCTCTGGTTTTAACCCCGGAGCTCTTAAGGACGGGTGGGACACACTTATTCTCAAGGGCCTTTTGCCCTCCACTGCTGGGACGGACATCCCACCTTCTCCTGCCAAGAAAGAAGCGGCTGCTACTTCGTCTTCCCCTTCCTCGGTCTCTGGGACTAATCCTCCTGCTAAGAGGCCCGGGGAAGGGGATAAGGTCTAGAAGGACCAGCCTCACAAGTGCTCCCCTGACCGCTCATCAGAGGCCAGCCCCCCGCCAAAGACTAAGCCTGTCTCCAGGCCTGTTTCACCTCAGCTCAGGTCCCCAAGGTTCTCCCCTGCACCTGAGGTTCTCGTTAGCCGGTTGCCCCCTAGGACTTCTCCCAACTGGCTCTCACGGCCACTTCGGCAGCATCCTCCCACTCCACCCGCAGCCTTTCGGAAGCAGAGATGAACAAGATAATGCGGAGATTTATCAGCACTCAAATCCAGATGGGGGTCTTATCAGGGCCTTCTCCCACCAGAGCGGGCGCGTTCCAACCAGTATTCAGACCTATTGCTCCTTCTCCAATCTAACCCATGGTTTCAGAGCCATTGGATATGAGGACGGTCAGAGTCGAGGGGTCGGCGCTAATATTACAGTGTACCTCGATGCAGGCCAGTGCCCTGAGTGTGCTGGATCATATCCGAGCTCTGGGAGCCATAGCCTCTGGGTCGGATCCAAGGAGGTGCACTCTGCTCCGAGCTTGTCAGAGAGAAGCATACCTCTCATCATCTCAGCTCCTAGAGCCTTGGCTTTGACTTCCCGGTTGGATCAGGGGGTAGCGACTTCTGTCAGTTCAGCCCAGGAGGTCCGTTCCCCCTCTGCATTCATCTTGGTGGAGAGGGTTCTCACATGGTCGAAGCTTCTGACTGTTATGTCTTTGGAGTCCGTCCAGACCCCCCTGGTCTTGAGTGCAGGTCCGACCATCTTGCCCTCTCAGAGACAGCCCGTAGCCATAACGCCCAGGACGTTCTGACCTTGGAACAGCCTGCTTGCCAGACCTCCGCAGAGAGCCCTCCTGAGGAGCCCGCAAGCATAAGTGTAAAAGGATGCACTTGGACTCTCCTCCAGAGTCCCACACAGAAGAAATGGACCTGGATGAAGGGGAAAGTTCTCCAAGATCAGCCCCCGAGGATGTCTCCTTTGGAGAAATCATGGAAATCCTATGCCAAAACCAACCTCTGACAAGTTCATAGGTTCATAGGTTCATACTAGGCTATCTGCCCTAGGGCATTTATAAGCCTAGCCAGAGTGTGTTTGGCTTTCGCCACCCATTTTAAATTAATTTTGCTATGCCCTTTTTCGAGGTTAGTATACTGTGCCTCTATCTAATAGTGACACGGAAGTGATACCCGGGGTAAACCTATGATCTTCCATCCACTCATCAAGATTCCTCTTGAAGAGAGTCAATGAGGGACTCTGCCTAACCTGGACTGGGATTTTATTCCAGAGTGAAGGGAGCCTCTGGGTTATGAATCTGCCCCTCCAGCATGTCCTATTTATTTCAGTGCTGAGGTTCAAGTCTCTCGAGCGCGTAGCTCGATGGGATTTGGATTTTGTGAGGTGCAGCATGTCCATTAACTCTGGGTTGGACATGGCTTTATACGTCAGGCACAGATCGCCTCTGAGCAGGCGGTGTGCCACTAAGTAGAGCCGGAGTTTCTTTAACCAGGCAGCATATGCCATCTGTTTGAGCCCTTTGATCCTCTTGGTGAGGTACTTTTGGTGTCTTTCCAGTTTGTGTTTCTGGAGGCATTCAGCTCGGGCCCGTCTGCTTCTTGGGTGTCTCCTCCTGCCAATCCACTCGTGGATTTGATTGCATCTAGGGCGTGGAAGAAGCCGGACACCATAGAGCCGATACTCAAGCTCCCGGACAAGGTCCTGAGCCCTCCCACTGACAAACTACACTGGCACAAGGGGTCCCCCATAGATGCTATGCAGGTGGCAGCGTATACCAGGAAGGAACTCACCCAGGTGAGTTCCACGGTCCATCTGCATGTCCGAGAGTCGAGGACGTTGGATCACTTTGGGAAGCAAGTCTTTGCTTCAGCGACCTTCTGTGTGAGGGCGCTGAACTATATGGTGCACATTATTTAACTCCAGAGAGACCTAGTCGAGGAAGTCATGGAGTCGACCCCGTAGGCAGAGAACAAGAAGACGTTTGATGCACAAATGGCCACCCTAAAATCTGTAGTCAACACGTCCATGCATTTGCTCTCCCATGCTACAGAGGGAGCCGCACGGGCGGCAGGGTCAGGCGTTGCCATCTGGCATCATGCCTGGCTCCGCTTATGTCAGTTCTCAGAGTCCTTCCAGGCATCTTTCACCAACGCCACTTTTTATGGTTCTTCCCTCTTTAGGAAGACAGTCAGAGAAACTTTATTCCAGAGCGAGAAGGACGGGAAGACATTGTCTGCCATTGGGGTTGCTTCTCCCTGCCTCAAAGGTTCTTTTCCAGGAACGAGCGAGGCCAGAAGAAGCTGTGGTTCTGCAAGTTTCAGGTGTTTTCCCAGGATGCTCAGGAATCACCATCCCCCAGAGGCAGAGGAGGATACAACAGACACCGCCCTAGAGACAGAGAGGTTCCTAGGAATTTCGTGCCTTGAGAACCTTTCTCAGGTAAACCTGGGCAGCAACCCTGAAGGGTTGTCCGGCTGTCCATCTCTGGAGGAAGTTGAGGGTCGTTTGTCACTTCACCTACTAGCATGGGAGCCCATCACTACAGATCAGTGGGCATTGCGAGTCATGTCCAGACAATATTTCGCTCCCTTCAAGTATCCACCCCCTTCCAACAAAACCCTCCTAGACGTTCCATCCACACAGCGGGAGGAAGCAGTAGTACAGGTAGAATCACTACTGAGAAAATGAGTCATCCAACTGGTCCCCCAAGACCAGTCTGGATCCGAGGTTTATTCCAGGTTATTTTTAGTGCCAAAAAAGATGGGGACCTCAGACCAATATTGGATCTTTCCCAGTGGAACCTGTTAGCAACCAAGACAGAATTCCGGATGGTCATGATTCAATCTATTCTGCCTTATCTACAGGACAGAGACTGTGTGCTCGATCGACCTCCAGGATGTGTACTGTCACATCAAGATGTACAGGTGCTCCCGGAAGTTCCTTCGCTTCCAGCTGGGAGCCAGTCATTACCAATTTCTAGCCCTCCCCTTTGGTCTAACCACAGCTCCCCAGGTGTTTACCAAGGTAATGGTAGTGGTAGCAGCTCACCTGAGGCTTCAGGGCATTCAGGACTTTCCATACCTAGACAACTGGCTCATTACCTCCCTCTCAGAGCATCTACTGTGTCAGGCCAGGGACTCCTTCCTTCAGTTAGCCAACAAGTTGGGCATTGCGATCAACATGAACAAGTCTGCCCTCCAACCAGCCCAAGTTCTAGATTTCATTGGGGCACGGCTGGACACAATACAATCACAGGTGTTTCTAACTTCATACAGGTTACACAGCTTGAGGCTACATGTCTTACACATACTTCAGAACCAGTTACCGACAGCCGAAGCAGTGTTAAGAGCTTTAGATTCTATGGTGATGACGATAAATCTTCTCCCCATGGCACTCCTTCATAAGATAGTACTGAGGTGGACTCTAGCAGTACAGTGGTTGCTGCTAGACCTTCCGTTATCCTTCCCAGTGAGAATTTCAGTAGTGTGCAGTGACTCCCTTTGGTGGTGGATTCAGTCCCCAGATCTACTCAAGGGCCATCCCTTTCAACCTCCTTTATGCCGCACCACAGTGACCACGGATGCCTCCCTACTTGGGTGGGGGGGCATTGCTCGGGAAGGACAGTCCAAGGCACGTGGTCCCCTTCCGAGACCTATCTGCATATCAGTGTTCTAGAGATGAGAGCGGTTCTTCTTGCATTGCAGGCCCTCCATGCTCATCTTCCTCTGGGAACTGTTGCAGTTCAGATGGACAACATGTCAGTTATCTGGTATATCAACAAACAGGGGGGAACCAGATCTTATCCCTTATGATGAGAGGCCATGAGAGTGTGGGAATAGGCGAGCTCCACCATCCATTTTCTGGTGGCAATGCACATCCCAGGACGGTCCAACATTTTAGTGGACAGGCTCAGCAGATCTGTCCTGATGCCTTATGAGTGGTCCCTGAAATCTTCAGTAGCAGAGCAGATCTTCTTGAAGTGGGGTCGTCCTTACTGCAAACTCTTCAGACCTCCTTCCAACGTGAAATGCAGCGAGTTTTTTGCTCTGAACCCTCCTCCGGAGGAAGTTCCCAGAGACACTGTGATTCATGCTTGGCCTCCCAAGCTTCTTTATGCTTATACCCCTCTTCCCCTCATGTCGAAGTTTCTACAGAAACCCCAAAGGCTGGGTAACACTGTGATCCTCATAGCCCCATTCTGGGCCTCATCAGGTTTGGTTTCCCTTACTCAGGTCTCACCTTGTTGTTCCACCATGGATCTTGGATCCAGTTCTGGATCTGCTCTCGCATCCCTCGGGGATTCCTCACCCAGATCTGGACAGTCTGAAGCTCATTGCTTGGCTGCTGTGGTTCCCATGATTCTTAGGACTCCCGGGCTATCTTCTCCCATTAAATCCATTCTGGTGACGGCTCATAAATCGTCTACCAGGAAAGTTTACTGTAGTAAATAGAAACATTTTTCTGTTTGGGCCATGGAGTGGTCTTTGGATCCTTTCACTGCACCACTTTCAGCGGTCTTAGATTTCCTAGCTAGCATTTTTCATCAGGGTACTAGTTCCTCTATGGTGAAAGTTCAGCTAGTCGCCATTTCTAATGTTCACGTGGGGTAGACATGCCTTCATTGGCTTCTGCTAAACTTTGTAAAACCTTCCTCAAAGGTGCCTTTCTTCTCAGACCTCTGGTTAAGGACCCCATCCCTCCATGGGACTTTGCTTTGTTGTTGCAGGCATTGGTTTCTCCTCCCTTTGAGCCTACGGCATCTGTGAATCTGCAATTTTTGACCTGGAAAACTGTCTTCTTGATTGCCATCACATCTGCTAGAAGGGTGCTGATGCTTCAAGCTGTTTCTATAAAACCCCTTTACATGATCTTTCACAAAGATAGAGTGTCACTTCGCACTAACCCATCCTTCCTTCCTTCCCAAGGTAGCTTCGGAAGTCAATATAAATCAGATTATTAATTTACTTGTATTTTTTCCAAACTACCAGAACAAAGGGGAATACAAATTACATTTAATGGATGTCCATAGGCAGTTGAGGTTTTATCTGCAGAGAACTAAACCTTTCAGCAAGTCTTATCAGCTTTATGTGTCCTATGCCAAGTCCTTCTTTGGTAAACCTGTCTCAAAAGTGACTATTGGCCGCTTGATTTCACAGTGCATTGGCTGGGCTTACTCAGATAGAGGTTTGTCTCTTCCAGGAAAAGTGAAGACTCATTCAACCTGATCTATGGCTACGTCAGTGGCCGTCTGGTGTAGGGTCTCTTTGGATGATATTTGTTCAGCTGCTATTGGGGCTTCATCCCATACCTTTGTCTCTCATTATAAACTGGATTTGATCTCTAGGAGTAGAACATCCTTTGGCTCTGCAGTGCTCCGGAATATCCTTCCATGAGGGCCTCCCAAGAGTTAGGTAGCTGAGGACTCTGTCCCACAGGTTGAAGACCAAATGAAGTAAACTAAAGAAGTTATGGAGTCACCATAACATTCCATCTGAGTAGTTCTACTTCATTTGTCTTCAACCATTCCTCCCCTCCTTCCCTCTACCTTTATCCTTTGGGATTTGACACATCCTTTGTGTCAGACAATTGTTTCATAGTTTCATAGTTTCATAGTATAGTACTAGGCTATCTGCCCTGGTGCATTTGTAAGCCTAGCCATAGTGATGTGGCTTTTGCCACCCCATGAAATGGTACAAAAATTGTACAGAATAAATTTAGAATACTGTGCCTCTGTCTAGTAGTGACACAAAGAAGGTCCCCTTATATAATAGAATTAGTTTACTGTGCCCCTGTCTAGCAGTGACACAGATGTGACCCCTGGGGTAAACTTACGATCTCCCATCCACTCATCAAGATTTCTCTTGAAGAGAGTCAGTGAGGGGCTCTGCCTAATACGAACTGGGATCTTGTTTCAAAGCATGGGAAGCCTCTGGGTTATGAATCTATCCCTCCAGCATGTCCTATTCATACTTGTGCCGAGGTTTAAGTCTTTAGCTCTCGTGGTCCTGATGGATTTGGATTTTTTGAGGTGGAGCATGTCCATCAGATCCTGATTGGACATGGCCTTGTACGTCAGGCAGAGATCACCTCTGAGCAGGCGGTATGCTACTGAATAGAGCTGAAGTTTCTTTAGTCTGGCAGAATAAGACATATGTTGGAGACCCTTTATCCTCTTGGTGAGGTACTTTTGTGGTCTCTCCAGCTGTTGCAAATGCCGGGTGAGGTACATACCAAATGGGGCATTGTACTCAATCATGGGTCTGATGAGGGAGGAATATAGGGGTACAATGACATCCTTGGATCTGGATGTGAATCCCTTCATGATGAGGTGTGCAAGGTAGAATGTTTTTCTAACCACTTTGGCAACATGGGTGTCAAATGAGAGGTCGCTGTCAACTTGCGTCCCTAGATCTCTGATTACTTTTTCTGTACTCAGTGGGTTGCTGTCTATGTGATAATTTGTGGGTACTTTGTTTTTCCCAAAGGGGATGACTATACATTTTTTGGCATTTAGTTTACGGCCGTGACTCCGGCACCAGTTGTCCGTTTCTGTGAGGCCTTTTTGTAGGATGTGTGTGTCTGCTGGTGTATCGACTATGGCGCCTAGTTTACAGTCATCTGCGAACTTTGTCAGCCACAGCCCTCCCATGCTTGCTTTAACATCTGAGAAATAAATGCCAAACAAGAGGGGTCCCAGGACAGATCCCTGTGGGACACCACTTGTGACTGGCTTTGAGTCTGACATTGCTCCAGCGATTTTAACTTTATGGGTTCTGTCCTTTAGCCAGTTTGCAACCCATCTAGTGACATAAGGGTTTACTTTTAAGCTGTTGAGCTTATCTATGATGCCTGAGTGGGGTATTGTGTCGAAGGCCTTAGCCAAGTCCAGGTATGCTGTATGGACTGCTTTGCCCTCATCAATGGCTCTAATGACTGTTTCAAAAAAGTCAACCAGGTTTAAAAGGCAGGATCTGCCCTTTACAAAGCCAAACTGGGTGGTGTCAAGTGTCTGCAGGTCCCCTATGTCTCTGTTTATGAGATCCATAATGATTCTTTCCATAGCTTTGCAGACCAGGCTGGTTAAGCTTATGGGGCGGTAGTTTCCAGGGTCTGTAGAGGCACCCCCCTTGTGGAGTGGGACCACTGTTGCTGTACGCCAGTGTTCAGGTACATATCCTGAAGTAAGGCTAAGGTTAAATAACATTTTTATGTGTGGGTTTAGCTCCTCTTGGAGTTTACATAACATGCAACCTTGGATACCGTCAGGTCCCATTGATGCTGTGTTTTTTGCTTTGTTTAGGGCGGTTCTCACTTGGACATCTGAGATGACAGGGAGATTACATTCAGCTGGGATAAGTATTTCTTCTTTTGGGGGTGAAGTAGGGGAGAAATTTGCACTGAACCTGTCAGCCAGAATGTTGGCAATATCTGTGGGTTCAGTGTATTTTTTGTTGTTTTGAACTAACTCTGAGCATATCTGAGGGTTTCCGCCCAGGTTTCTAACATAGCTGAAGAAGGCTTTGTGGTTATCTTTAGTGTCCTTAGCAATTTTTCTCTCAAAGTTGGCTTTGGATGTTTTTATGAGAGAACGTAGTTTTCTGCTAATGTTGATCAGAGATGTCTTCCCTTCATGGGATTTTGCTCTGACGTGCAGTAGCTTCCTTTTGTTATACAATTTGTTTATGGCTGAGGTCCACCAGACAGGACGCTTACCTTTGGTGGAGTGGGACTTGGATTTGTTTGGGATAGTGTGATCCATGCATTCTTGGAGATGTCCATAGAAAGTATTTGTGAAGGATTCGGCATTGTGGGATGTGGTATCCGCTGGCACAGTGGGCTTAAAGATACCATCTCAGTCTTAAGAAGAGTGGTCTGCTTTTGAGAAGTTTTTCACTGTGGTCTTTTGTGCTGGGGGTGGAGGTGGGATATGTATATCCAGGGTGATTAGTTTGTGGTCAGATCTCACTAGTGAGGGGTATATTTCCGGTGTGGAGCATTTTGTCCCCATGTTTGTTTTGATCAGGTCTAGTATATTATCTCCCCTAGTGGGAGAGGTGACTAGTTGTTCCAGTGCATTTAGGTTCATAGGTTCATAGGTTTATACTAGGCTATCTGCCCTAAGGCATTTATAAGCCTAGCCCAAATTTTTGTGGCTTACTCCACCCCTTATATGAAAAAGTACTGTGCCCATTAGTTTGTTGTGCCTCTGTCCAGCAGTGACACAGAGATGATTCCTGGGGTAAACCTACGATCTCCCATCCACAGGTCTAGATTTCTCTTGAACAGAGTCAGCGAGGTGCTCTGCCTCACATGGACCGGGATTTTATTCCACAGCATAGGGAGTCTCTGAGTGATAAATCTATCCCTCCAGCACGTCCTATTTATATCCGTGCTAAGGTTTAAGTCGCTTGCTCTAGTGGTTTTGGTGGATTTGGATTTTTGAGGTGGAGCATGTCCATTAATTCGGGTTGGAGATGGCCTTGTATGTCAGGCACATGTCACCTCTGAGCAGATGGTATGCGACTGAATAGAGCTGGAGTTTCTTCAATCTGGCAGCATATGACAGATTTTGGAGTCCCTTTATCCTTTTGGTGAGGAACTTTTGGGGTCTCTCCAATTGCTGCAGATGTCGGGTGAGATACATCCCGAATGGGGCATTGTACTCGATCATTGGTCTGATAAGTGAAGAGTACAGGGGAACAATGACCTCACTAGATCTGGATGTGAATCCCTTCATGATCAGGTGGGCAATGTAGAAGGTCTTTCTAACCACTTTAGCAATGTGAGTGTCAAAAGAAAGGCCACTGTCAACCTGGGTCCCCAGGTCCCTGATAACCTCTTCTGTGCTTAGTGGATTGCCACCTATATGGTAGCTTGGGGTTACCTTGTTTTTCCCGAAGGGTATGACTATACATTTTTGGCGTTTAACTTCAGGCCATGGCTCTGGCACCAGCTATCTGTTTCCGTGAGTCCCTTCTGAAGGATATCCGTGTCCGATGCACTTTCCACTATGGCGCCCAGTTTGCAGTCGTCTGCAAACTTTGTCAGCCAAAGTCCTCCCATGTTGGCCTGTACTTCTGAGAAGTAGATGCCAAACAATAGGGGGCCAAGGACCGAGCCCTGTGGGACACCACTTGTGACAGGCTTGGAGTCTGACACAGCGCCAGCAACTCTAACCCTGTGGGTTCTGTCCTTAAGCCAGTTCGCAACCCATCTTGTGACATATGGGTTTACATTTAAGCTGGTAAGTTTTCTACAATACCCGAGTGGGGTATTGTGTCGAAAGCCTTTGCAAGGTCAAGGTAGGCTGTATGGACTGCCTTTCCCTCATCAATGGCCTTGGTGACTGTTTCGAAGAAGTCGACCAAGTTCAAAAGGCATGATCTTCCCTTGACAAAGCCAAACTGGGTCGGGTCCAATGTCTGCAAGTCCCTATATCTTTGTTTATGAGCTCCATTATGATCCTCTCCATAGCTTTGCAGACTAGACTTGTTAAGCTTATGGGGTAATTACCAGGGTCCGTAGAGGCACCGCCTTTGTGGAGTGGGACCACAGTTGCCGTCGCCACTCCTTGGGCACTTATCCTGTGGTAAGGCTGAGATTAAACAGCTGCCTTATGTGCGGGTTTAATTCCTCATTTAGCTCGTGTAGCACACAGCCGGGGACACCATCCGTCCCATTGATGCTGTGTTTTAGCTTTAGAGAGAGCAGCTTTCACCTGCGCATTTGAGATGTCCGGGAGGCTACACTCGGCTGGGATAGTTATCTCTCCTTTAGGGGAGAGGGGTGAAGTTTGCACTGAACCTGTCTGCCAGTATGTTGGCAATGTCTGTGGGTTCAGTGATTTTTGTATCATTTTGGACTAATTCTGAGCATATCTGGGAGTTTCCACCCAGGTTCCTAACATAGCTGAAAAAGGCCTTATGATTGTCCTTTGAATCCATGGCAATTTTCTCTCAAAATTGGCCTTAGTTGATTTTATGAGTGCTCGTATTTTTTACTAATAATGATCAGGGTGACTTCCCTTTTATGGATTTTGTTCTATCGTGTAATAGCTTTCTCCTCTTATTGTAAAGTTTGTTAATGGCTGGGGTCCACCAGACTGGACGTTTGCCCTTTGTGGAAAGAGTCTTGGTTTTATTTGGGATTGCCTGATCCATGCAGTCCTGGAGGTGTTCATAGAAGGCATTTGTAAGGGCTTCCGCAGCTTGGGTTGTGGTTTCCACTGGCTCAGGGCCTTGAAGGATACCACACCAGTCTTGAGTAGTGTGAAGTTTGCTTTAGAGAAGTTCTTCACTATGGTCTTTTTGTTTGGGGTGAGGCGGGATGTGGATTTCCAGTGAGATTAGTTTATGATCAGATCTCACCAATGAGGGATATACTTCGGTGTGGAGCATTTTGTCCCCATGTTTGTGACAATGAGATCTAGTATATTTTCTCCTCTCGTGGGAACAGTGACTAGCTGTTCCATGGCATTTGAATTTATGAACTCCAGGAGCGTTGGGCTAGAAAGTTAGGGCTTGAGTAATGTTCCCAGTCTATATTCGGGTAGTTGAAGTCACCCAATATGATGGTGTTTGGAGATACATTTATACCCTCCAGTGTCTTCAGGAAGGCTGTGTGGGGTTCCTGAGTTTGAGAGGGTGGCCTGTAGCATGCTACAATTTGTAGAGCAGTTTTGCCTATGGTTAGTTGCACCTGGATGGTTTCCAAGCTTAGATGCGTTGCCACCAACCTGGAGGTGTGGGTATCCTTTATGAATATGGATACACCCCTCCTTTTGTGGTGTGGTCCGGGTTTTGGGGCGGAGCATGATATGAGGTAAAACCTAATAGTGCGGGTGCTCTCAGGAGCCTTGAACCAGGTTTCAGTTACAGCACAGACATCGATGTTCTCCATACTGAGAAGGGCCTCGAGTGCGTGCATTTTGAGATTTAGACTTCTGGCATTGAGCAGCATTACCCTCAGTTTCTTCCCATTTTGTTTTCTAGGGTGGTAGGTTTAGAATTTGAGCCTTGCCTAAAAAGGCACTATGGGGTGGCAAGAGCCTTAGCCAATATCCGAATCCCAGTGGTGACAGGTGCAAGCCGTCCCTTGCGAAGCAGTGTGGCTTGTCAAGCATGTCATCCCAGGCAGACAGACACTGGATCCCCTTTGAATGACACCAGACATTAAGCCAATTGTTAAAGCTGATCATCTTGTCTCTATATTGTGGCATCATTCTTGGTGAAGGAAGGATACTGCTCAGGGTTAGGGTCATACCTGCCTGGGCTACATAATCAGAGAGCTCCTCTATGTCTCTTTTCATGTAGTCCAGGGAGGTACATCTCAGGTCGTTCACACCAGCATGGACAATGACTGTGTCATATTTGTACTTGCCGTGGAATGACCCGAGTGCTTGTATTATGTGGCGGATTCTAGCGCCCAATAGGCAGCTTACTGTGACCCTCTCCTTGTTCAGCCTGGTGAGTGGGACGTCAGTGTGTCTGACTATGGAGTCACCTATGACAAGTATGTTTGGTGTTGTATTTGGCCTTAAGGGCTGTGACTGCTTTGCACACTGCTTTTGTGGTTTATGTGTTGCTTGTGGGGTGTCTTGAGGTAGCAGTTGTTTGGGTGTCTGCTTTGGAGGCCTCTGCTGTTTAGGTAAATTTTTACTCAGAGCCTCCAGTATGTCTTTGTGTGTTTATGTGTTTGATTCAATGGAGTGGTAGCATTATGTGAGGCTGGTTTTGTGGTGTGTGTAGTTGCCTTCTCCTCCTGTCTGGTCTTTCCAGTCCTGAGTTGAGAGAGCTCAGCCTCCAGTTTGGCTAAATAGCTGCAGCTCTCAAGTATTTGTGTTATGTGGGAGGAGGAGAGGGCTGTCTGTGTACATGAGGCAGTTATAACATTGCCTCAAGATTCCCAGATTCACCAGCTGGACCGGAGAAGATTGACAACTGACCTTTGGACATGCTAGAATAATATTGGGAATTCCTTAATTGAAAACAAGGGCCAGTGTGGAGTGAGGGTGTAGTGCTTTTAATTTTTAGTGCTGACTTATATAATTGCTTTAGTGAGCAAGTGCCAGGTAACTTGAGTGCAATGTGTTACAAGTAACTAAATGCAAAAACGACAAACAGTAACTTTCTTTCAAGTGAAACAAGGAAATAAGTACGGTAAGCAATGCAGATATCACTAGTGATCCACAGAACCGCTCAGAAGTTGCGTATTAGGTGGAATTAGCTTCCAGGAAATAACAAGCAAACAAACAACAAGCATATAAACAAAGCTAGATTCAGCAGGCCTGGATCTAGTCTATGCTAAACAAACAAGGTGAACCAATTTCAGTAAGATACAGTTCAAATATTCAGGCACTATAAACCTTTAACCAGAAATTCCCAGCTCAGAAGGGCAGAGTCCAGCCTCTTCTCCCACAAGAGTGCAGACCACGAACCTTCTTAATGTAAAATAACTGGCCTGAAGCCCAAGTGCCTAAACCAGAACTAATACACTTGGACACTGGGCTCTCAATCAGCAGTTCCCAACTTAGAAGGATGAAAGCTACCTGTCCTGCCACCACAGTGCTTGCCACAAACCTTCCTAATGTAAAACAACTGGTCTGAAGCCCAAGTGCTTAATCCAAAAGACTTGAATGATAGCTACACTTTAATCAAGTTACAACCAAGCAGTAATAAATACCATTGAATACTTTAGAGAATGTCTGGATTAGTGCTCAAGTTACACAAACAAAGCTAGATCCATCAGGCCCGAATCCAGTCTATGCCACAGCAAACAAGGCACCAACTTCAGTAAGAAACAGTTCAGATATGCATGCACTATAAGCCTTTAACCAGAAATTCCCAGCTCAGAAGGGCAGAGTCCAGCCTCTCCTCCCACAAGAGTGCAGACCACGAACCCTCTTAATGTAAAATAACTGGCTTGAAAGCCCAAGTGCTTAAACCAGAATTAATACACTTTTAGAATAACAGACAATGAGCCCTCAATCAGCAGTTCTCAACCTAGAAGGATGTAAGCTACCTGTTCTGCCACAACAGTGCAAACCACAAACCCTCTCAGTGCAAAACAACTAACTGGTCCGAAGCCCAAGTGTTTAAACCAAAAGGCTTAGAATGAGTTACACCAAGCAGTAATAAATACAATTGAGTATTTTAAGATGATGCAAAAGTAAAAAGAAGTAGGTAAAAACACAAGTACAGTAAAAGCAGATGAAATTTTCTTTTTTTTTTTTTCTGAACAAGTGCTGAGATCAAAGAAACAGATTTGAGTGCTGAAACTAGAAAACTGGCTAGTTATAAGAAAAAAACAAGCTAGAAGGCTTCCCTCAAACACAGAAGGGCTTGGGGGCTCAGAAGCCTACAAATAGTCTGTACCACTTAACAAGAAAGGCAGGAAATAAGCTTAATTTTTTTTTCTATTTCCCAGATGCTCTCTTTGTACACAGTAGGAGTGCCTGAAATCAGAATATGATCTCACTGCACTCAGTTGAGTGAGCAAATGAGATGGGCCCAGAGGCAGGCTGAGGGGCGGGCAGTTTCAATGCCACTAAGATTAACCAAAACAAAAACAGTGCGGGTGGGTGGGAATAACTGAAGAGCAGAATAACTTCAGTTAAAAATTCCTTCAACACTCAAATTAAATACTGTATTTTTTTAAAAAAAAAGTGCAGATAAAGGTACTTAAATTCTCTTATACGTCCAGTTGAATATAACCAAGTTCTTAGCTGGCCAAGCTGAAGTTTTAAAGCAGGAATTATTTCACATGCACCAGTTTAAATATGCAAGGACAGGAAATCAAAGAATGTGGCTACCCCCACACCTGTAATTACTAGCAAATAACATTGAATTTATGAATTCCAGGAACCTTTGGGCTAGGGTATTAGGGCTAGAATAATGTACCCAATCTATGTTTGGGTAGTTGAAGTCTCCCAGTATGATGGTATTTTGTGATACATTCATATCCTCCAATGTCTTCAGGAAGGCTGAGTGGGGTTCTTGAGATTGGGAGGGTAGTCTGTAACATGCTACCAGTTGTATAGCAGTTTTGCCTATGGTTAGTTGCACCTGTATGGTCTCTGATGCTTCATGTGTTGCTACTAACCTGGAGGTGTGGGTGTCCTTGATGAATATGGACACTCCCTCCCTTGTGGTTCGGCCCGGGTTTTAGGGCCGAAAAGCATGATACGAGGTATAGCCTGGTAGTGCTGGGGTGCTCTCAGGAGCCTTGAACCAGGTTTCAGTTACTGCACAGACGTCGATGTTCTCCATGCTGAGGAGTGCATCAAGTGCCTGCATCTTGAGATTTAGACTTCTGGCGTTGAGCAGCATTACCCTTAGTTTTTTTCCCTTTTTGTTTTCTAAGGAGGTGGGTTTGTCTTTTGAGCCTTGCCTAAAAAAGGCACTGTGGGGGTGGCAAGAGCCTTAGCCAGTATTTGGAAGCCCAGTGGTGACAGGTGTAAACCATCCCTTGCGAAGCAGTGTGGCTTGTCCAACATGTCATCCCAGGCAGACAGACATTGGATCCCCTTAGAATGACACCAGTACTTGAGCCAATTGTTAAAGCTGATCATCTTGTCTTTGTATTGTGGTATCATTCTTGGTGAGGGCAAGATGCTGCTCAGGGTCAGGGTCATACCAGCCTGGGCTACATAATCGGAGAGCTCCTCTATGTCTCTTTTCATGTAGTCCAGGGAGGTACGTCTCAGGTCATTCACACCAGCATGGACAATGACGGAGTCATATTTGTACTTGCTTTGGAGTGACTTGAGTGCGTGTGTTATGTGGCGGATCCTAGCTCCCGATAGACAGCTCACAGTCACCTTCTCCTTGTTCAGCCTGGTCAGCGGGACATCAGTGTGTCTGACTATAGAGTCACCTATTACTAGTGTATCAGGCAAAGTGTTTGGCCTTAAGGGCTGTGATTGGTTGACACACTGATTTATTGAAGTATGTGTTGCATCTGTTTTGTTTTGAGGTGGTGGATTTTTGGATGTCTGCTTTGGGAGCCTCTGTTGTTTTGGTAAGTTTTTTATTAGAGCCTCCAAGTATGTCTTTGTATTTTTATGTGTTTGATTTGCAGTTGTGGTAGGTCTATGTGGGACTGGGATTGTTGTGTGTGTGGTTGCCATCTCCTCCTGTCTGGTCATGCCAGCCCTGAGTTGAGAGAGTTGGGATCTTTGGTTCTGTCAGGGCTAAAGTTCTTTTGTGATGTTGGTGTTGGAGGATAAGGTGTTATTAGGTCGGGTATCTCTTATATATTAGGCAGCAAACTCAATCTGAAGGGAGAAGGGAGACAGTGGCATTATGGGTAAGGGGAGGGGCATGGAGCTCGGAGCTGTAGCTGGAAAATGCAGCTGTGTCGGAGCCGATATGGATCCGAAGACCCACAGGTTGAAGATAAATGAAGTAAATCTACTCAGATGGAATATTATGGTGAGTACATAACTTCTTTTTTCTTATAGTCTCCATTGAGGCTATGTCACATCTTACAGAACCTTTTGTTTTAATGAAAACCCTCAAACAAAAATGCGCACACACACACACACACACACACACACACACACACACACACACACACACACACACACACAATATCCCCTAAAACCTATTAACTTAATAATAGCACACAAAACTATGTACATAATAAGAACAAAAGCTCTAAACTGAAAGCCAAGCTTACAGGCTCAAGATACCCAAAAATAAATGGTTATTTGTGTTAAGATGCATGGTTTAGCCTGTGCTTTTAGTAAGTGTTATTTGGTTTTGTCTTATCTTTATTGCTCTCGGAGATGAGACAACACTTAAATGCTTTTAGTAAACAATTTCTCCAGGCCATTTCTCTTTATCAAATTATTTTTTATTTACATTTTTTGACCGTGAGTGTCCGACTGGACATAGGTCCATTTTCAGCGGAGGCCTGGGCAGAAAAGCTCCAAAGTTAAAATATACAGACTGTAGTTACATTGGATTTACATAGCAATTAACAATTTGATCAACATAGTGATTAAAATTACAAACATAGTTACAGATGAAGAACATAGTACATCAGTAGACAACTAGAATCTTTATCATCTGCGAAGTACATAACAGACATTAACAATTGTTACAATACGAAGTTCCTGCTGTATAATAAGTAGTTAGGCATATGAGCATCCGAGCTTGCTATAATCAAGGTAGTTAGTGGGGTGGAAAAAAAGGTAGTGGGTGGGTGGGGTAGGTGACATTAGAGGGTAGTTGCAAGGGCATAGCCAGCATGTTTTTAGGTGCGCTTTTAGTAAAGTTTTGAAGTGGGTGCTTGATGGTACAGAGGTAATTGTGGGTGGGAGGGAGTTCCATTATTTGGCTATGGTGTAAGAGAATAGCACTTCTCCAGCAGAGTTATTGGCTTTAGTGACCTGTAAGTGATTTTTGTTGCTGGATCTTAGTGGTCTTGTGGTGCGATAAGGGTTGGAGTAGATTCTGGAGGGATGGGATTTCAGTGGATGGTTTACTAGTTTGTGGGCAAGTGCAAGTTGATACCATTGAAGGGAGGTGAGGGAGTTCAAGCCAGCCCAGTTCAGCAAGTGAGAGACAGTGGTGACTATGGTAGGATGCCCCTGTGGCAGATTTGGCGATTTTGTTGTAGCAGGTCTCGTGCTTGTTTAGATCGCATTGCCTTAAGTTGGTATATATTGGAGAGGCATAAAGTAGGGTGGAGATAAGGTGGGAATTTGCTACTGAAATCTTTGCTGCTTTGGTGAGACATTGCTTATTTCTGTATAATGGTCCTAGTTTTTTGTGGACTTTTTTTATAGTCATGGATATGTGAATGTCAAATTTAGTTTATTGTCTATTTCAACTCCTAGCAATTTGGTGTGTTCTTTTGAGTGTATAGTGGTGTCTTTTGCTGTGATGTTAAAGTGAGAGCTGTTTTGAGTATGTTTGGTGGATTAGAAGATGAGTAGTTTAGTTTTGTTTGGGTTGTGTATTAAATGGGAAGCGGATAACCAAGTTTCAACAGAGGAAAAAGCTTCCTGTGTGCTTTTTGCAGTTTGGGTAGGGACTGTGCTGAGCAGATGATGGTTGAGTCATCTGCGTATTGTATGAGTGTGCCATGTTTGGTGGCAGAGGCTAGATTATTGGTAAAAATAGAGAAGAGTAGAGGTCCAAGGATGGATCCTTGGGGAACCCCTATAAAGGCAGGTAGTTGGGGAGATATGTCATTCTGCCATAAAACGGATTGTTGGTCAGGCAGGTAACTCTGAAACCAGTTAGTGACTGATTGAGAGAAGGATAGGTTATTGAGGACAGAGATGAGTTGTTTGTGTGGGACCATGTCGACTGCTTTAGATAGGTCTAGGAAAGTAGCAGAGGAGAGATAGCCATTGTTTTTATGCTGAAGGATAGTGTTAGTAAAGGACAGTAAGGCAGTGGTGGTTCTATGGTTTGGTCGGAAACCATGTTGAGTACTGGAAAGGAGGTTGTTAGTAAGGAGGTAGTCTGAGACCTGAGAGTGAAAGGATCTCTCTAGTATTTTGGAGAGTGGAGAGAGAATGGCTATGGGGCGGTAACTGGTTAGTTTTGTGGAGGGCCGCCTTTGCCTTTGTGGAGGGGAATTATATGTGATAATTTCCATATTGGGGGATCGTAACTTTCTGACAGAGATCGGTTAATCCAGATGGATACTGGGTAGGCTAGAGCATCAGCTGCGATTTCTAGGTATTCACTTGGGAGATTGTCTGCTGCTAATTTGGTGGGCTTAAGTTTAGTTAAGAGTTTTTTATGTTGGAGGTAGTAACAGGAGAAAAAGAGAAGACGGTGGGGAGATTACTAGTTGAAGGTGTGTGTTGGCATTGTCTTCTCGTGATATGTAAACCCGACACACACTGCTAAGGATACTTTGTTTATCAGAAAAAAAGCCTTATAATATTTGATATTCTTTTTCATTTGTATGCTTGTATGCTCTGTAGTAAATTTGTTGCTAGATAAAGCCAAGGGCCTTAACCCAGTCATTTCCCTATACAAGCATGAAAAAAAACACACTATTTTTTTTCTTTTGTCTCGCTCTCTTAACCAGACCTTTCCTCTCTCCTTTTTTTTTTTTTTTTTTTTTTACGTTGCAGTGCCTACATTTCTTAAAACTGAATAGAAAAAGAGAGAGGAAGGGAGAAAAAAAAACACCTGTTTATATAAGTATTCCCATTACAAAAAAAAGAGAAAACTACTTCATGGCTTGCTAAGAAAGTCATGCAACATTTAAATAGTACCATTAAGAAAAAAAGAAATTTGTTTTACTTACAGTTAACTTTTTCCCTCCTGTTCTCCTCTCCGAAGTAGTTCTCCGAAGATTAATGACATGAAGTGGGGCATATGGTTTAGAGTCCCCTACAAGTTTAACAGAATTCACAAAAATCCAATATTTCCAAATTCTCTTGTTCTGCCATATTTCACAAG
Organism: Protopterus annectens; assembly: GCF_019279795.1. Taxonomy (NCBI): domain Eukaryota; kingdom Metazoa; phylum Chordata; order Ceratodontiformes; family Protopteridae; genus Protopterus; species Protopterus annectens. The sequence goes on along the minus strand of NC_056729.1, from coordinate 1,859,502,534 downwards.
TATAGGTATTACTTTGTAATCCCACATTTGTCAGTTTCCAAGTTACGGATTTTATTCTCTGAACATTAATAAAATGAAGCAGTGCATATGCTTTAAAGTCCCCTACAAATTTAATAAAGTCTAAGGAAGTCGATTATTTTCAGATTTTCTTGTTTTGTCATGTTTCACAAATATAATTATTGATGTGAAGTTGTTCAGTCTCGCCGTACTGATGGGTTCAGTGCTGATCCTCGGCTCCAACATGGCCGATTAGCAAAGCTCATAGATTACCAGTAGCTCGAGACCAAGCCCCTTATCCCATGTTGCGTTGCTGGAATTACCTCAGATCTAGTTTGCCATGGCACTGATCTCTTGGTTTCCAATGTTGCTCGAGACTTTTTGTGGGATTTTCTACATATTTGCAAGTTTTTCTTCATGTTTCTCTTGTATATGTTTATATTTCTATTGCTTAGATAGATAAAGTTAGACTTTTAAAAGTTTTCCCCTTTCCCTTTTATAACTTGCTACATTTTGTGTGACTTCTTGGCCTCGGCCTCAGTAGTTTGAATAGTTTAGAATAGTTAGGAGACTATATTTATTCTCTATTGTATTATATTTAGAGTGGCCCCTTTGGGCGTTTGTTTGTTAAAGTTGTTAATAGTTTTGTGGTGTTTTTTTTTTCTAATTAGATATTATGTCTGAAGATAAGGAGAAACATCCGAAGTATGGCTTCAAAAAATGTCCAGACTGCGGACAAAAAATGTCTGTGACAGATGCACATGTTCAGTGCGTTTATTGTTTGGGTGAGGTGCACCTTCAAGAGTCCTGCAGTATCTGCCACTCCTTTTCTAATAGCGTGCTGGCTGAGAGGAAGATTAAACTTTTAGAACAAGGTGTCCTTAAGCACCCCTTTATAGAAGCTTTGTCTGACCAGGATGGGGCCAGCAAATCATCAAAATCTTCCTCGGAGTCTAAATCAAAAAAATCAAAAAAAAGTGGAGTATTCTGTGACTTCGGATGCACAGCCTTCAGAGCCGATAGTCTGCTCTTTTTGGAGCTGGGACTCTGGCTTGGTACCAGTCTCTGAGACTCCCCCTTCTCACTTTTCCAGTTGGCACCATCGGTACTTTCTTCCAGGTCGTCGGTTAGCCTTTCTGACTCGGACATGGATCGACTGGTACAGAAGCTTTTAATGGCACCAGACCTAGCTAAATTGTTGTTGGCTCTGACCCGGGCGTCAGAAAGGAAGACCACACTTCCTGATTTGACTACTCCTCCTCCGAGCCATACCAGTCCTTCGGAGCCGAAGGAGGCCGACTTGATGATTGTAGAACCCTTGGAGCCGACGGCTGTTCCAGTATCGTCAGCTCCATCTGCTCGGACATCCTCTGTGCTGACTGGGGACTCTAGGAGCCAACGCTCTACTGTCGGATCCGGGGAGGATAGTCGCACTGACTTGTCGGTGCCGACTCTTCCTTTTGGGGCTTCGGCTAGGGTGAGCTCGGCTCCTACCTTGGGCTTGATGCCGATGGCATCGGTGCGGGAGGGAATTGCAGTTCCTTCAGGTCTGTCGACTCCTTCTCATAGGATTCTTCAATGGCTCCTGTTTACTCAGTGGTCTTTCTAGGAGTTGCCAATGAACCATATGATTCTGATTACAAACTCTTGCAAGAGGGATCTTCAGTGGTGGTTGACATCTCTACATGTCACAATAGGACACCCCTTTGTACTCTCCCCTCGAGTAGCCACTGTGACCACGGACACTTCCCTGATAACTTGGGGGGGGGGGCATTTTCAGGGAAAGACTGCCCAAGGCACATGGACGGATCAAGAGTCACATCTGCGTATCAGTGTCCTAGAGATGAGAGCGGTACTTCTGGTGTTGCAGTACTTTCAGGACTCTCTCTTTCTAGGGACAATTGCCATACAGACAGACAACACGTCAGTGGTCTGGTATTTAAACAAACAGGGCGGGTCCAAGTCTTACCCCCTTTGCCAAAAAGCCCTCAGAGTTTGGCAGTGAGCTATGTCATCCGAGCGCTTTCTGTTAGCCACGCACATCCTGGGGAGATCCAATGTGATAGCGGGCAAGCTGAGCAGGGCAATTTTGTTGCCAGATGAATGGTCCCTAAAACAGGAGATTGCGGACAGGATTTTCCACAAATGGGGCCAGCATTGCTGTGATCTCTTTGCCAGTCACATCAACACCAAATGCAGAAGCTACTTTGCCCTGATCCAACCTCCGGGAGAACCCCCGAGCTATGCCCTCGTACACGATTGGTCCTCGGGTCTCCTCTATGCATTTCCCCCAGATTTTTACAGAAAGCGAAGTCGCTGGGAAGGACTGTCATTCTTATAGCCCCTCGTTGGCCTCGGCAGATTTGGGTTCCATTTATTTAACGTCATCTCTTGGAGGATCCATGGAACCTGGACCCAATTCCAGACCTTCTGATACACCCGTCAGGGGACCGCCATCCTTCCTTGGAGTCACTGAAGCTAACTGCTTGGCTGCTGCAGTTCCCTGTATAGCCAGGCTTCATAATCTTTCAGATGGCAGAAGTCAAGTTTTGTTGGCTTCCCACAAACCTTCCACCAGAAAATCGTATCGTAGTAAGCGGAAAAGATTTTCCATTTGAGCTTCTAACAAAAACCTTGATCCTTACCAAGCTCCATTGTCATCCATACTAGAATTCTTGACTGAGATTTTTCACGAAGGAGCGGCAGCTGCTACCATTAGGGTCCAGTTAGCAGCTATATCTAATTTCCAGCTAGGTACTGATGGACTGAATATTATGCAACACCAGTTATCCAAGGCCTTCCTCAAAGGCACCTTTCACATGAGACCTCCAGTGAAGACTCCTTATTCTCCCTGGAGCTTGAATTTCATGCTTTCCCATATTATTCTGCCTCCCTTCGAACCAGCATCATCTTGTGAGCCCAAGTTTCTGTCACTGAAAACTATCTTTCCAGTGACCATTACTTCTGCCCGCAGAGTGTCAGAGCTTCAGGCATTATCTATCAAGCCCCCTATATGATTTTTCATCCTGACAGAGTATCCCTTAGGACTAGCCCTTCCTTTTTGCCTAAAGTATGTTCTGAGACAAACACCAATCAAGTTATTGAATTGCCCGTTTTTTTCCCCAACCATACCAACAAATTAGAATACATGCTGCACAAACTTGTTGTTCACAGACAGCTTAGATATTATCTGGACAGAACAAAATACTTCAGAAAGTCAGACCAGCTTTTTGTTTCATTCTCTGAAACCAGAAAAGGTAGACCAGTGGCTAAAACAACCCTTTCGAAGTGGCTTTCAGATTGTATCACCTACACTTACTCATCTGCTAATAGGTCTCTGTTGCATTAAGTGAAGGCGCATTCAACCAGAGCAGTCTCTACTTCAACCTTTCAAGGCAAGTTACCTCTTGATAATATCTGTGCTGCAGCCACTTGTTCTAAGCCTCACACTTTTATCACTCATTACAAAGTAGACAAGGTCTCCAGTGACAGGCGTTCCTTTGGTTCTACAGTCCTGAAAAATGTGCTCCCATGAGCCACCCAGGATTTAGGGTGCTAGGGCCGCTACCCATAAGTGAAGAATGAATGGCGAGATTGAACAACTTCACATAAAGAAGTTATGTACTCACCATAACGTTCCATGTGAGTTGTTCCATCTCGCCTTCATTCTCACGTCCCTCCCTTGTTCCCCCACCTGGCTGACGGTTGACCTGGAGACTGTCTTCATCCTGGTTATTCAATGTTTCTTCCTGTCTGGGGAGATTAGTCCTCTTACTAGGATATGGTACACGCAGCAAACAAGGTCTGAGGTAATTCCAGCAAAGCATCATGGGATAAGGGGATTGGTCTCAAGCTACTGGTAATCTTTGAGCTTTGCTAATCGGCCGTGTCGGAGCCGAGGTTCGGCTCCGAACCCATCAGTGAAGAATGAAGGCGAGATGGAACAACTCATATGGAACCTTATGGTGAGTACATAACTTCTTTTTTTGTCATCCCACATTTATCAGTTTCCAGGTTACTAGGTTTATTCCTGTTCATGTCCATCTCCCAGATCCTGCCTCTGTTTAATTTCCAACATATTCTTGATTCTTCTGTCAACTGTTGTTTCCTTCTCAAAGCCGTTTTCCATTGAAATAGTAGAAAATATTTCATGGGCTCAGTCTTTCTGTAGTCCTTATCACCAGAAGGACATGAAGGAGAACCTCTTTCTATGTCACAGCTTACCATTTGTTGGACAAACTTTTGTGTTTCCTCCTAAGCATGCACTTCATCAAAATATGATTTTGTCTCTTCAGGGAAAACCAGTTTGAAGATGGCTGGGTACAGCAGTTTGACTCTCATGCCTGCTTCTCTACATTCCCTAAATAAAGGAATATATTTACTCCTCTTCTGCCTGGTATACAATGAGCAATCATTCTCCACAAACACTCTAATGTCTCTCACCTTTAGCACTTTGTCCTTCTGCTACAATTTTGTCAGAATCAACTCTTCCTGTCGATAAGACTGCATCCTTACTATTAAAGGTCTAGATTGTCTTCTAGTAACCAGATTTGGGGCATACACAAAATGTGCTCTCTGAATTAACAATTCATGTTGTGGAATACCAGTCCAGTTGCTTATTTGTGCTTTCATAAAATGAATACAGTCCGTTCCTTCCAACTTCTCTGGTACAGCATAAATTCTCAGATTTTCCCAACTTGCTTTGTCCTCTAATTTTATTATTCTTTAAACATATTTTCTTGCGCAGTCTCATATTCAGCCAGCCTTTTCTACATTTCATCCTCTGAGTTTTGCAGTTCTGTCACCTTATTTGAATATCTGTTCAAAGCTTCTTCCATTTTTTCCAGCTTTTTTATTTTTTGTGTTCATATACTCCATCAATGTTGAGTTTATTTTAACCAGGTCTGTGTGCAGCTGCTTTATGCTCTCCTCTAGGTTACTGGAAGGTGTGTCTGGAACTTGTACCGTTTCTTGCTGAGCAACTACAGTACTCCTCCCAGTCTGTGTTTCTTTCTCATCTTTTGTAGCTGATTTTCCTCCATGTCCTTTATATATCTATTTCCTGGCATTCAGGCAGTGTACTTGCTAGCCAGTTGCCAAAATTTAACCAGAAATTTAGGTACACTGACATTTCCTGCTAAGTTTTTGTTTTCAGACTGGGAGAGACCGAACTAAGCTGTTATTCAATGTGCAGCAGTGTCGTTTTGTGTAGTTGGGGTGTCCTGAGTGCAGTGATGTGTC
>NC_056729.1:1859479494-1859496796 GCF_019279795.1 Protopterus annectens | reverse complement strand
TTTTGGCTACCAAGTCACTCTACTGCTGTATATCTAGCACAAAGGCAGATAGACGCTTAAGGGTCACGCAGTCTTTGTTTGAAACTTACCATTTTAAAACGATTGCATCTGCTGCACTCATTCACTGTCTTCGCTAATCACACTTGGCATCTGCTTTCAGAAAATCCACCTTGGCACTCAGATGAAAATCTTTAAAATGAAAAAGGAAAAGGAAAAAGTGGACAGGAAAGAAAGGTTGAAGGAAGTGGGAAGTTAAATTGAGGGAGGGGAAGAAAAGGAAGTTTTTTATTGCCTTATTTCTGATAATCTTTATCAAAATAGAACAGCTGCATGTATTTTCCATTGCTGTATATATAATACAACGCATTTTCAAAACCTCACTAGCTGCTTTGCTCTTTTCATTCTGTTTTTTTTTTTGCTCACCCGCATTTGTATTTTTTTCTTTCTATAATATTATAATGCACATATACTTTTTGCATTTTAATTTCTCCATTTTGCTTTGCTTGTTTTTCAGAATGTAAGTATTACTGTATTTGTATGTACTTTGTATTTGCCTATTTAGCCAGAGTCCTAACTGAAAAGTGTCCTCAAACTGGTTCACTCACCCTGTTAACAAATGTTACATATATAAATATATAAATACAGTCTATGGGCAGGATTCAAGAAGGCTTGCACGGAGTGTAAGAGACGTGCAACACTCCATGCAAGCCTCGCGATCCAGAAACAGCCCTAAACTCCGTGTAAGAGACCAGCTAAAACGCCTCTTACACGGACTTGGCGTGGACATGCTAAATACCTCACCTGCAGCCGAAAGGTATGCAAATGAGGTATATTAGCGATCCACGAAGCAGAAACCAGTCCGTGTAAGAGACGTTTTAGCTGCAGAAATGTACTCAGTTGACAACTGAGTGCGTTTCTACAAAATTCGGAGCCATGTCAGCTCCAAATAAAGGGTGCATATGACTCAGGCAGCATGCCAATGGCCAAATATGTGGCCATTGGCAAGATAACCCGATGCAAAAATATTAAAAATATAATTTTTTTTAAACCCAGCGCAGCCCTCACAAGCAAAGCGAGCTGCTGTATAAAACATAAAAGAAGGTTATAAACCCACAAATGTGGGTTTCATGCAATACATGGAATGACAATGCAGGGACCAGCAGACCAAAACAACATGGCCACCGTGTAGTGGTTTGCTAAGGGGAAGCTGAGTCTAAGACATGTAACTAAGCATTAGTAGGCAATCTCATGTAAATGAGGGTTAGGATACTGAATCTCACAGTCACATAGCAAATGAGCACAGTCTGAGTAACGTAAGAGATACATAAGGGGGAGGAATAGAGTAGGAGATAGGTGACATCACAGGGGGAATGGTAGAAAGAAATGCAGTTCATTGGAGGTCAGTGTAACATGACAGATGACAGACACAGATCATGGAAAGAGGTGTGCCACTAGATAAGTCAGGGAAGGCAAAGAAATGGAAGGTGTACACTGTTACTTACACCAAAGTTTCTTGCTGGGCATGCATGCGCACGCGATGCGCACCATGAAGCCGAGTAGGGCAGTTTGCGCACTTGTAAGGCAGACTGAGCATGTGGGAGCGTGTTGGGAGATGTTTAACACTGTTTGCGCTGGTGTGTGCGCGTGTAGGGCAGGCTGAGTATGTCAGAGGCTGTTGGCAGACGTGTAACAGTGTTTGCGCTGGTATGCAGCGCTTTTAACCGAATAAGTAGATTCTGAACCGTGTAAGCATGTGTGCTCGCGTGTAAGCCACTGTGAGCGTGTTTCTGATGGTATGCACATTGCTCACCCCTGAGGAAACAGAAAGGAAAAAGGAAGCAACAGAATTAATAGGAAGCTAGCAGGGATAACTGCTGAATCTAGCAGGTGAAAACAATTAGAAGCAGGCAATTACACAGGCAGAATAGTAGCCCAGCCCAGCACTTAAAACTCTGCAAACAGTAGTGCAGGATGTTTCTTCTAAGAGACACTGCAAGACAGGAGTAAGCTAATAGAAGTGAAAACTGAAAAAGCTTCACTCAGAGCAGAAATGTTATGGGCTGCCATAGCTGTCATGATGAGACATAGGCGACTTGCTGAGGGTGGTGACAATGCAGATGGTGCCAGACAACCCACAGTGAGGAGGCGGAGAAGAGTGTACAGGCCCAGGGTCACCTACCACGGGTTACATGAGCTGGAGATAGTAGAGCGCTATAGAGTGGACAGAGAGCTCCTGCAGCAAATTGTTGAGCTGTGCAGGCCACGCCTCACACACAGAACCAACAGAGGGGAACCCATCCCAGTGGAAACCCAAGGTATGTGTTGGCCTAAGAATACTAGCAACAGGTACCTTCCAGAGACCAACTGGTGATATGATGGGGATATCACAGGCATCAGCCTCCAGGGTACTGCACCAGTTCCTGGATGCCATGTCAGCACATGTCGGTGATCATGTATATTTCCCCAATGCCTGTGAGGTATTGGCCAGCAATATGCGTCTCTTCCAGCAAATAGCTGAATACCCTGAGGTAGTGGGTGCAATAGACTGCACGCACATACGCATCAAAGCACCAGCCGGTGAGCGGGGTAGGGCCTACATTAACGCAAGGGCTTCCCTCCATCAACTGCCAGGTTGTGTATGATGCACAGGGCATAATAATGAATGTGTGTGCTGGCTGCCCTGGGAGTTACCACGATTCCCACATCTGGCATTTGACGCAGCTGTACCAGACATTTGCCAATGGGGACATCCCACACGGACACTTAGTGGGGGATGCAGGTTATGCACTGGAGCCGTGGCTGATGACACCCATCAGAAATGCACACACACCTGAATGAGGCACACGCACAAACACGTAATGTAATAGAGCATGTGTTTGGGCTTCTCAAGTCACGGTTCCGGTGTCTGGACACATCCGGTGGAGCCTTGCAGTACACACCAAGTACATGTACCCAAATTGTCATGGTATGTGCTATGCTACATAATATGATCTCGCGAAAACAGCTGCAGCAGGACCAGCATAGGGCTGGGCCAAACAGCCCCCCACCATTACCAAGGCCATCACAGGCAGAGCATGACTCGGAGGAGGTACAACCTGAGCCTGCCCCAGTAGGCAGAAGGAGGCGTGCCCAGTATGCCCTGGCCTTGGCAAAGAGGCAATGCATAGCACATACACTGGCTCAGTAGGAACCCTGGGAATGATACCCCCTCTGACTCACTCAAATAATAACATGGATGCCTAAAATGACATGACCTGCTCACAAACATGTACAGGGAAGTGTAATATGTGCATCCGACAGAGGCAGCCCTGCAGCACCACCTGAGGCATGAATGCCATGTGTTAAGTAATGTAACACCATGTACTATATGCACACCTGAGCACCCTGACTAACATCCACCCTCACCAAGCATGAAGCCACAAAATGACTGATGGGATGATCAAGTGCAATAACTGGCTGAAGTAATGCAGTTAGTCAAAGGGGAGCCAATGTTTTTCAGGCTGGGAAGACATGCAGAGCATGACATGATGCACCACCTGCTAGGGGTGGTGTGCACCTATCATGCCATGCCCCATGGATACTGGCAAAGGCTGTCAGTACCCACAGCATGCCCTGAATAGGTAAGTCTCAAAACACAAACCCACCTTCATAGGTTCCACAAGGGATAGGAACCACAGATGTAATGCTACCCAATGCCAGAAGTCTAAACAGCAAGATGTGTGCAGTGTAAATGCACACAGTATGGAAGAATGTAGATACCAGTCCTGTAATAGAGAACTGGGTCCAAGGCTCACATCAGCACCCCTAACACTACCAGGTCACACCTCATACTGTGCTGTACAGCCACAAAACATGGAACAAGCTACAAAGGAGGGTGACTAGCAATAAATGTCAAGGATAACCACATCCCCATGTTGGTACCACAACAAGAAGCAGCATGGATTAGCCATGGTCAAATACCAATGGCTAAAACTGCCTCCCAGTATATAGCCTGCTGCAGACTACTGTCCTAATACCAGGAACTGCACCTGGCCTATGTTGGAATACATGAATATATCAAGCCCCCCCAAACCACATTATATTGCTTGACTGAAAATACCCAGACATACACTGGGAGCATTATACTAGCACCAACACAGTAGGAGAAAAGTTCCCAGAATCCATAAACCAAAATGCCCAGGAACAATGTACCACTCCCACAAGAGGGGTAAGCATACTGGATGTGATAATCAGCAACATGTGTACTGGATGGCAAGATGAGAAGTGTACCCCTCACCGGTAAGACCAGACCATAGAGTAATCACACTGGATATACACATCCTGACCCCAGTCCCTGGCCAGAATACCACAGTGAAAAACAAATGTAAAGCATAGGTTGCAGCCCTCCAAACTGATGTTGAATCCATGAAAGGCCCTGTGCAAGTGCAGAATATGGGACACACCACAGAACATGTTATACAGGCATTCCTTGAACACAGCCAGGAATGCTTGGAGTATGCAATCACAAATAACAACAACACACAATGCCATACACGCAGGCATCTGGCATGCTGGCCTCCAGCCATTACCAAACCATGCAAGAGAATGAGGAAGCTACCACATGATAGAACAAACATAAAAAGGGAAGTAATCACTGACCAGTAGTATGGCAATAACATATGTCCACACATACAATCCACTAAGTCCAGCCACAACAAGTAGAATCTGTGAATCCAGAGGCAATGTGACACCAGTCCCAAGTACACAGACAACCACAACACCTCCCAATAAATACAAATATATGTGATAGATGCAACCATGTATCCAAACCAGAGGTTGAGCTCCACCAACTCAGTACTGTCAAAACTAGTCAGGAGGAGAAGGTAACCACATACACCACAAACCCAGTCCCACATAGACCTACCACAACTGTAAACCAAACACAGACAAATATACCCGGAGGCCTTAATTACAATCACACCACACCAACAGAAGCCTCCAAAGCAGATCACAAGCAACCACAACCTTCAAACATAACACATGCAACGAATAGTACGCAAAGCTGGTGTGCCAAACAGTCACAGGCCAGAAGGAGAAACAACATGCCTGATACAGTTGTAATAGGTGTCTGTATAGGCAGACACACTGCTGTCCCACTCACCAGACTGAACAAGGGAAAGGGTAGAGTAAGCTGCCTGTAGGCTGCCACAAAATGCCACATAACACAAGTACGCAGGTCACCCCAAAGCAAGCAGAAATATGATGCACTCAATGTCCATGCTGGTGTGAATTACCCGAGATGTACCTCCCTGGTCAACATGAAAAGAGACATGGATGATCCCTCTGAGTATGTACCCCAGGCCGGTATGACACTGGCTGTGTGCAGCATCCAACCCTCACCAAGAATGATGCCACAGTACAAACACAAAATACTCATGTTTAACAGCTGGCACAGTTACAGCTGTCAGTCCAAGAGGGTCTAATGTCTGTCTGCTTGAGATGTCAAGCATGACAAGCCATGCTGCTGTTCCAGGGATGGCTTGCACCTGTTACCCTGTGCCTGGATACTGGATAAGGCCTTTGCCACCTCCATAGAGCCGTATGTAGGCAAGGCCAAAAAGACTACCCACCACCCTAGAAAACATAAGTGGTAGGAAACATAAGGGTAATGCTGACCAATGCCAGATGTGTAAACTGCAATATGCATGCCCCTGAGGCACTTCCCATTATGGAGAACATCGATGTCTGTGCAGTGACAGAAGCCTGCTGCAAGCCTAGTGATAGCACACCAGCACTACTAGGTTATACCACATATCATGTGTTATGGCCCCAACACCTGCACCAAAACATCAAAGGAGGGGGAGTATCCATATGCAGCACAGACACCCATATGGCCAGGTAACTGGCAATGCACAAAGCAGTGGAGACCACCCATGTGACCTAAGTGTAGCCCAAACTGCTGTACAGTCTGTAGCATGCGACAGACCACACTCTCACACACAAGAACTCCACCCAGACATCCTGAAGACACTGGACAGTATGAATGTCTCACCAAATACCAGACAAGGTACATACAAATTACCACATAGGTGGCAAACCATTATGTATGCAAGGAGTAATCAGGGACCTTGGGACACAGGTCGACAGTAATCTGTCATGTGACACTCACAATGCCAATGTGGCTAGGAAGACTGTCGATATTGGACACCGTATCATGAAAGGATTCACATCTACATCAACAGAGGTCACTGTGCCGCTGTACTGTTCCCTTATCAGACCCATAATCTAGTACAATGACTCATATGGGATGTACCATACGTGACACCTGCAGCGGTTCAGAAGACCTCATAGTTACCCCACCAACAGGATAAAGGGTGTGAAATATATGTCATATGCTGCCTGGCTGTAGACACCCCAGCTGAATGCAGTCACAGACTGCCTACACAGAGGCATTGTATGCCTGTTGTACAAGGCCATGTCCAACACAGGAGTAATGGACATGCTCCACCACAGGAAATCAAAGCCATTGGAGCTGTGAGAGTGACAGCTGTCAGCCTCAACACATAATGAAATAAGATGTGCTGGAGGGACAGATGCATAACCCAGAGGCTCCCCACACCCAGAAACAGGATCCCAATCCATGTTAGGCAGAGCCCCTCACTAACACCCCTCAACAGGAATATTGCCAAGTGGATGGATGATCGTACATGTATACTGGGGGTCCTCACTGTGTCATGACCAGACAGAGGCACAGTGAAGAAATTCATAAATGGCCATAATAGAACATAGCAAGGGGTGGCGCAACACAGACACACTCTGGCTAGGCTTACTAATGGCCTAGGGTGTATAGCCTAGTATGAACCCATGAACCTATGAAGATACAAAACGTACAGGACACTAAGGATAATCACAAGGCTTACCCAACTGATGGTAGGAACCATGTTGGGCATCCACAGATATACTCCAAATCACACAGATATAACAAACAACATACCAAACACACACACACATATTGCTAACATACAACCTGTCAGGTGCAGTGCAAACACCACCCCCCCAGAGTGCAAAATACCTATCCCAGCAGAGTGATGGTCCCCTGACATTGCAGATGCTGAGGTAACAGCTATCATCTGCAAAGCAGAACACACAGCAGCAAAGGTATGTGATGGTGTCCTGGGCTGAGGCCAACATGGACTCCAAGAATAATGGAATGCCAAATCACACTACTGCCCAATGTCAGCCTTACCACAGGATATGTACCCAAAGAGCAGTGTACAACAACAGTGGTCCATCACAACAAAGGTGTTGCCTGAATGGATACTGCAAACTACCACCCCAGGATCCTGACAAGCTTGTTCTGCACAGCTATGGAAAGGATCAGTATGTACCGCAGACAGAAGGCTATTGTGGACCTACTGATACTGGACCCTACACAGAGTGGCTGTCGTAACTGCAGATCCTGCCCCTAAACATGTTTGACTCATTTGAAGCAGTCATTAAGGTCATTGATGAGGGCAATGTGGTCCACACAGCGTAGCTGGACCGTGCACATGCTTCTAGACAATATCGTACGACTTCAGTATGGATATGTTCACCAGCTTAAATATATACCCCTATGTCAGTAGAGGGGTTGCAAACCAGTCCAAGGACAGAACTGACATGGTCAGACATGCCGCATCCATGTCAGACTACAAAGCAGATATGAGTGGCATCCCACAAGGCCTGGTCTTGCCCCCCCCCCGTTCTGCATATATGTCCCATAGGTATAGGCCAACATGGAAAGACTGTGACTGAACATGTATGCAGAGGAGTACAAACAGCCCACCATATCCGACCCCCAGCTGACACAAGCAACCCACAAAAGGGCCACCTACAAACAGACAACTGGAGCCATAGCCATGTCAGCAAGCTAATTGCAGAACTGTGTATAGACAACCACCGTGGATATACAGTAAGTGCCCACAAATTACCACACAGGTGTTAACCCATGACGTACCTAACATGTAATGTGAGACCTGGGTACAAAAGGTGATAGATATCCTGCACTGGACAAACATGTGGCTATAGTGTTCAAGAGAAACATATACTATATACCCACCCAAACATGAAGGTTGGCAGATGTAGATAAGGGGAACTCACTGTGGCTCTGCAGTCCTCCTCCATCAGTGTCACAATTGACTACAATAGCCCCTGTGGGATATACCGCAGCAGACACCCCATCAACTGTAAAGTCCACAACAGTACCCCACCAGGAGTAGCAAAGAGCATGAACAGATGCCATGTGTTGCCTGAGTAAACAAACTGCAGCCCCACACACCGCCATACTGCCCAGCTACAGGCAAGCTGTGCCTGATGTATGAAGCCATGCCCAACCTGGAATCAATGAACATGCTGCACCTTGTACAATCTGAATGGCAGTGAGCTATGCACATGAGAGACCTGAACCCCAGCACTGTCATACATAGGACAAGCTGTACAGAATGATCCATAACACAGAAGGCACCCCCACTCTTCAGTAAACTCCTGGTACAAGTCAGCCAGAGAGTCACATATCGACACCCCTCAAGAGGAATCCTGATGAGTGGATGGGAGATGGTAGGCTAACCCTGGTATCACTGTTATGTCAGAGGTAGACGGAGGCACAGTATACTAACCATGACATATGTCATGGCAAACTCCAGTTACAATGTGTGTCGAAGGACAAACACACCCTGTGACTAGCATCAGAAATGGCCTAGGAACATCAGCAGTGTTTGCCAATGTCCACCCATGTTGTGGAATACACTAGCAATGTTGGACGAGCCTGGTGTAGGTAGTCCATATCTGAACATAATGCAACATGGTCATATGTGCACAACTGGCCCCTACACAGTCTGTTGTGCTCACTATGAAGATGTCAAGCAGTCATAGGACTAAAGCCCAGGATACTGTCCACCACAGTGAAAGTACTGAACCAGTACACTATACGGTACTACAGTGTTAGGTCATTATGAAAGTATGTTGAGAACTGTCTGCAAAGTATCCCATGCAATCCGTGCAGGCATAGTATAATCCCTGTTGTGGCAGACACGAAGCAGTTGGACAGTTAGTGCACAACATGACACCCAACACACAACCATAAACGTGAGATATTGTTGAAGTTCACACACACCCAAATATGTGGTGGATTTCAGAGTGCAACATATGGAAAGCTCACACTGGGCATGCTCGCACACTTTGATAAATGAGGCATATGTCAGACAACATGCAATGGAAAGGCTGAACTGGGCATGCTCACACACTTAGGCCATATCTCCGTTTAGCAGTTGGCCACACATATCTGGTATTTGTACGTGTCAGTCCAGGAACCAACCACAACACAGCAATCTGCCCAGTGCACACAGTAAATGACTACAGAGACATAAGTGATTTAGTGGATCGCCATCATATGCAAACATCTTCCACAGATACACAAGTTGGTCATAGGAACAGGGAATGCTATGGCAATAAAGACCTGCAAACAGTAGAACAGCACAACAAATATTGTGCATCTGACAATTGAACATATGGGTGTAGAGGTCAATACTAGGCTTGTTGCCCTAGGGAATGACAGCTCAGCCAGAGTGTGCTTGGCATCTTATAGGTTCATAGGTTTATGCTAGGCTATCTGCCCAAAGGCATTTATAAGACTAGCCCAGAGTTTTGTGGCTTACGACACCCCTTATGTTAAAAAATACTGTGCCCATTAGTTTGTTGTGCCTCTGTCCAACAGTGACACAGAGATGATTCCCGGGGTAAACCTACGATCTCCCATCCACCGGTCAAGATTTCTCTTGAACAGAGCCAGCGACGTGCTCTGCCTCACATGGACCAGGATTTTATTCCACAACATTAAACTAATTTTAATTTTTGTCATGCACTCCTTCATAGGTTCATAGATTAGTACTAAGCTAACTGCCCTTGCGAGCCATTTTAAGCCTAGCCAATTATCCCTTGTGAGACTCAAACCCCACACCTTGTGTTTGTAAGGCAAACACCTTAACCATTAGGCCACCCAAAGAAATCACACACATCCCTCCCCACACACATGGTATTTGCCGGATTCAAACCCCTACCTGACGATGTTATGACACTAGTGAGATACGCATTAACACGATGTGCTATTTGCTTTACTAGATTAGTACTAGGCTAACTGCCCTTGCAAGCCATTTTAAGCCTAGCCAATTTATCCCTTGTGAGACTCAAACCCTGCACCTCGTGTTTGTAAGGCAAGCACCTTAACCATTAGGCCACCCTCCCATTCCCAGGACAGTAGGCTACTGTGCCACTGTAAAGTAGGTCACAGAAGGCAACATGTGAGGCTAGTGAGCTGTGCTTCTGTCAAGCAGGGGCACCGTGGAGGTCCCAGGGATTGAATGTGCTAAGCCACAGCCATGTTGTCGGTGTGTGCTGGGAGAGGATTGCTGAGTATCTCTGACAGTAGGTGTCCGTCAATAACAGACTGAGGGGAGCCCTATCTGCATTCTCTGGATGATTGCACTGTCAACACTGTGTTGTAATGATTATGTGTGAATGAAGTGCCATGCAGGAACTGTTCACAGATGTCCTCCCTCTGTGGGCTACAGCTCTGCAATGTATTAGCTCACTCTGTCCGTTGTACGGCGCATATATGGCTGGTGTACAGCTGACAGGTGTCTTGTTGTGGAGCAACAACAGGCGTCTTGTTGTGGAGCAGCAGTCATGGGTATATGTGGGATAGCATGATCAATGCAAACCGTACACATGCTCATAGAATGCAATTGTCGAGGATTATGCTGAGTGGCCAGTATAGTCCCCCAGCATGGGTCCTCTGAAGTCGTGCACCCCAGTCTTCACAAGTGTAGAGTCTGCTTGTGCTAAATACAGTTTGTGTGCAGTGGCAACCTTGCCTGGGGGGTGGAGATGGGATATGGATGTCCAGGGAAAGGTGGGTATGGTCAGATATCAACAATGGTGGTCTACCTCTGGTGTGGAACAGTGAGTACCAAACGTTGCAGATGGACAGGTGCAATATGTATTCCCCCATGTGGCTGTGGTGTGTGGTTCTGCCATAGCACATGGACCCACAAATTGTAGTGGCTGTAGGGTAAAGTGGTAGAGGCCTGAGTAGTTTTCACACACAATATGCCTGTACCTGATGTTAACAACTGGAATGGTGTATGTGAACACCTGCATATCCCGGCACTGTTCCCAGGGAAGCTAAGTGTGTGTCCTGGATGTGGGTGTGGTGTTCTGGACTGGTTGTGTTGTGTGTTACAGGTCCTGTGGTCACAAAGCATGGTATAGAACATAACCTGCCAGTGCGATGTGCATATATGACCCTGACGTAGGTGGCTGAAAATACATATATATGCTATCCCCCACCTGACAGGTAGTACTACATGTACATACCTCTGTAGAAATAAAGATGTCAGCACCCTATAAATACTGCAGGTGCAGAACAGATGCCCAGTAATTCGGATAATGCGCTCTGCTAATGCGTCTCCCTGAAGTGTCATAATATAGTTAGGTAGGGGTTTGAATCCTGCAAATGCTCAGTGTGTGTGTGTGTGTGTGTGTGTGTGTGTGTGTGTGTGTGTGTGTGTGTGTGTGGGTGAGTGGGGTTTGTGTGTGTGAAAGGCTGTGAGAGGGAAATGTCCCTTTTGGCAACTGGGAAAACACACTACAGGATGCACATTCCCCTTTCTAAACACTGATGATGTCAGCACCCTATAAGTACAGCAGGAGAAGGGAAACCTCCCAGTAATGCGAATAGCACATTCTGCTAATGCATCCGTCTCGAGTGTCATAACATAGCTGTGCATGCTTATGCTGCAGTTCTTTTTACGGTTACTTCAGGTTGAATGGTATAAATTGATGTGAGGTCTACTGTGATTTGTTCATCTCTGATGAAGACTTGGATTCTATGTCGAAAACGTATTCTTTTGTGTTGCAGCGTTAAGGAATTAAAGTGCTTGTGCTTATCTAAGGAGTTTGGTTTTTGACCTTCATTTGGGCACTCGTGCAAGTCCTGTTTTTTGGTATAGGTAGGTAGGGGTTTGAATCCTGTAAATGCTCAGTGTGTGTGGAGGGGGTTAGTGTGTGTTCAAGACTGTATGAAAGAAGTATCCCTTTTGCCAACTAGGAGAACACACTACAGGATGCACATTCCCCTTTCTAAACACTGATGATGTCAGCACCCTATAAGTGCAGCAGGAGAAGGGAATCCTCCCAGTAATGCGAATAGCGTGCTCTGATAATGCGTCCATCTCAAGTGTCATAACATAGTTAGGTAGGGGTTTGAATCCTGTACATGCTCAGTGTGTGTGGAGGGGGTTAGTGTGTGTTCAAGACTGTATGAAAGAAGTATCCCTTTTGCCAACTAGGAGAACACACTACAGGATGCACATTCCCCTTTCTAAACACTGATGATGTCAGCACCCTATAAGTGCAGCAGGAGAAGGGAAGCCTCCCAGTAATGCGAAAAGCGCGCTCTGCTAATGCGTCCGACTCGAGTGTCATAACATAGTTAGCTAGTGGTTTGAATCCTGCAAATGGCAAGTGTGTGTGTTTGGATGAGGGGGGTTAGTGTGTGTGCAATTTTGTGTGAGGGAAATGTCCCTTTTGGTAACTGGGAGAACACACTACAGGATGCACATTTCCCTTTCTAAACACAGATGATGTCAGCACCCTATAAGTACAGCAGGAGAAGGGAAGCCTACCAGTAATGCGAATAGCGCACTCTGCTAATGCGTCCGTCTCGAGTGTCAGAACATAGTTAGGTAGGGGGTTGAATCCTGCAAATGCTCAGTGTGTGTGGAGGGGGCTAGTGTGTGTGCAAGTCTGTATGACGGAAATATCCCTTTTGGCAACTAGGAGAACACACGACAGGATGCACATTCCCCTTTCTAAACACTGATGATGTCAGCACCCTATAAGTACAGCAGGAGAAGGGAAACCTCCCAGTAATTTGAATAGCGCACTCTGCTAATGCATCTCTCCCGAGTGTCATAATATAGTTAGGTAGGAGTTTGAAACCTGTAAATGGCATGTGTGTGTGTTTGGATGTGGGGACTCTGAGTGTGTGCAATTCTGTATGAAAAACATGTGCTTTTTTGAAATCAAGAGATCACACTACATGATGCACATTACCCTTTCCAAACAGTGATGATGTCAGCACCCTATACATACAGCTAGAGAAGAGACATCTGCCAGTACTCAGAATAGCGCAACCTGCTACAGCGTCACTCTCAAGTGCCATAACATATTTAGGTAGAGGTTTGAAACCTGCAAGTGGCAAGTGTGTGTGTGTGTGTTTGGATGTGGGGAGTTTGTGTGTGTGCATTTCCGTATGAAAAACATGTTAGTTTTGGCAATCAGGAGATCACACTACCTGATGCACATTACCCTTTCAAAATACTGATGATGTCAGCACCCTATAAGTACAGCCAGAGAAGAGGAACTATCTAGTAATCTGAATAGTGCACTTTGCTAATGCGTCTCTCTCACATGTCGTGACTTAGTTAGGTAGGGGTATGAATCCTGCAAATGGCAAGTGTGCATGTGTGTGTGTGGGGGTAGTAGGGTGTGTGTAAATGCAAGTGTGAGAGAACAGATCCTTTTGGCAAGTACTACAATACAACAGATGCTGCATATTCCCCCAGTAAACACAGGGGATGCCACCACACTATCAGCACAGCCAAACAGGGCTAGTTGGCCAGTAATGCCAACAGTGCGCTCTGCTACTGTGTCTATTACCATTGTCAGAGTACAGATAGGTATGTTTTGGTAACCCACAACTGCCACGTGTGGTTGTGTCACACATTATGACCTTGTGTGGGTCTTTGTACATAACAATGCATGCCATTGCCTAAACCAGCAATGGCATTGCACACCTGATGTAGGTGTGTGACACATACACATAAATACCTGTGACCTGCAGTAGTTACCATGTCTGACACATGCCTCGAGTGGATAAATGGTATTTGCAATGTATACCAATATGACTGTGTCTTACTGTGCAGGGGCCGCATGCGGTATGTGTCTATACAGTGTGGGTGTATATGGTAAAATACCTACAGCAGGGGATACACATCTGGTCTGGGCCATATAGTCTACATGTAGTCGATGTACAGGTGCTGCATGTTCCCACCTGTTGTGGTAGTGGTAACATGTCATTCCACTGCAATTCAGTGACCACATGCTGTGAACCCTTCAACTAGTTTGTTGTAGCTACAGTAATGCTCACGCACAATGTTTGGCTGGATGCAGTCCAGCCATATAAAGACAGTTCTTGAGACTGTCATATTGCCAGTGTTGTTATGGAGGATAGGTGGTCTTCCTGTGTATGGGAGGGTTGTGTGTGCCAGGCTATGAACCAGATGGCAGTCCGACACACTGTTAGCTGCACATGATTAGGCCCTGATGCTTTGTGCTGTGCCAACAACCTGGAGGTGTGTGTATCTGTGGTGCCTTGGGATACCACCCCCCTGTCCATGTGTATTACATGTGTAGGGGACGACAGGCATGGTATGGGGCATAACCTGTCAGTGATGGGTAACACCTGTGAGCCATGAAACAGGACTCTGGTACTGCACAGACATTGCAGTTCACTGTGCTGAGGACAGAGTCCAGTGCATGCATCTTGCGGTGTACACTGCTGTTGTTGTGTAGCAGCACTATTAGTGTCCTAACCTGTGTGATACCCGCAGAGGTGGCTATGTAAACTGTGTCCTGCAGCATAAGGCAGTATGTGTGTATCAAGGAGCTTTGCCAATATACATCGGGCCATGGGTGTCATGTGCAAGACGACCCTTGCACATCATTGTGGCTTCCCTAGCATGTAAGCACACATTGACAGCCAGCGGATACCCTATGAATGACATTGAAGACTGAGCAGAATGTAGACATACAACACCCTTCCCACATATAGTGGTAGCATACCCGGTGAGGGTATGTTGGCAACCAAGATCAGGCTCATACTGGCCTGTGCCACATGCTGAGAGATCCATTCTATGTTCCCTATCATGTCGTCCAGGGAGGTATGTCTCAGGTCAGCCATAGTGGCAGGGTCAATGAGTGAGTCATATGTGTCCATGCCTCTGACTGACCTGTATGCATGTGTTCTGTGGTGGACCATAGTGCCCCTGAGGCATATCACTGTGACCTTCACCAGATACAGCCTGTTGAGCGGGACCCCAGTGCAGCACCCAAGACAGGTACCTGACACGTATGTAGCAGGTGTGTTGTGTAGCCCTACAGGCTGTGAGTGTGTGGCACACGGGATGTGTGTGCCATGTGTGGCATGTGCTCTTTTCCGACAGAACATATGCCTGTGTGCCAGCTGCGGAGGTGTGTGATGCTCAGGCAGGATGCTATTCCGAGTCCCCACGTATACCCCAGTGTGTTCAGCATGCTGTCAGTGCGTGTCAATGTCTGACTTGTATTGTAGTCACTGTAATATTCTTTATTTATTTATTTATTTATTTTTCTTACATTTGTTGACCGGGATAGTCCGACTGGATGCATGTCCACTTTCAGCGGAGGCCCGGGGAGAAAAGCTCCAAGGGTAAGCAGATACAGCATTACATAATACCAGCATTACATATTACAAACAGATTATTTACAGGGATTACATAAGTAAGCAAGTTAAACAAGTTCCACAGGTTAAAGTTAGCCTGAGCACAAGTCAGGATTAAATTAAATTACACAGTAAACTGGTTAACAGATTTTACACATTCGAGTTAGCCAGGCTTGATACATTGACATAGCCAGTTAAGTGACAAATGTTGTTTGAGTCTAGTTTTAAATTGACCTAAGGTGGAAAGTAAGGTAATATCAGCTGGAAGTGAGTTCCAGGATCTACTTACAGAGTTTGCAAAGAGAGAATCACCGGCTGTGTTATTAATTTTGCTAGTCTGAATTAGTAGTTTGTTAGAGGATCGAAGCGGTCTAGGATTGTTATAGGGGGTGATAATATTTTTAAGTGCAGGAGTATTGTCCGGATTATAGAGGAATTTATAGGCCATAATCAGTTGGTTATACTGTAGTAGGCTAGGTAGTGCAAGCCAACCAAGCTGATTTAGATTGATGCAATGATGTGTCCTAAAAGGCAGCCCAGTGGCAAACCTGGCAATGTGGTTGTAGCAAATTGAGTGTTTGTTAAGGACAGTCCTGTTCATATTCGAGAGTAGAGGGAATGCATACAGAAGGGTTGAAAGAAGGTGTGAGCGAGCTATGGCAATTTTAGCTGGAGGGGTTAGGAAGGCTTTTATTCTGTAAAGTGACCCTAGTTTTTAATTGATGGTTTTGATAGTTTGGTTAACATGTAGGTCACATTTGAGATTATTGTCTATGATGACACCTAATAGTTAGTAGATGGGTCAGGGGAGATTATTGTGCCATCATTTGATTTTATGGTAAAGGTGAAAGCGGTAGACCTACGTGTTGGTGAAATAACAGCAGTTTAGTTTTTTTGGGATTTAGGATCAGACGATGTTCAGAAAGCCAGTTTTCTATTGTATTAAAGGTGGTCTTGGTAGCTGACCATAACTCTACTGGAGATGTGGCTGAGCAAATCAGAGTAGAGTCATCAGCATATTGGATACAGCTGACTTTTGGGATGACAGTATAAAGGTCAGCACGACGATGGAGAACAGCAAGGGCCCTAGTATAGAGCCTTGTGGTACTCTGAGGGTGCTAGGTAGAAGGTTAGAGAGTTTGTTCTGCCAGAGGCCAGCCTGCTGTTGACCATTCAGGTAGGATTGAAACCATTGGAGGGCTCCGGTATCTAGACAGAATGTTTGCAGGGTGTGGATTACAAGTTGGTGATCAACCATATCGTATGCCTTGGAAAGATCCAAAAAGAGGGCTGAGGATATATAATTATTGTTGCGATTATGGTTTATGGTGTTAGTAAAGGCTAGGACAACACACCAAAAACGGACCAGCACGTACATCATTGCGAAAAACTTTATTCCTACATAGTTCCATCAAACCATTAGAGCAATAGAGCAGTGGTAACAACCATTGCTCAAGCAAACCGGTTTCGGCTAATATAAGCCTTTCTCAATGCACAAAAAATGGATAACCAACAAGAACTCCACCATTTTGAATGTTACTTATAGTACACCTCTTAAAGGGACATGCCCCACATATAGACTATATTACAAATCCAAGTAAAAAACAAATTAACCAAACCAACATCAGTGGAAAAAAGGAAAAAAAAAAAAAACCCCAAAAAAAAACTTTTTTTTTTTTGTTTTTTAAAAAAATACAATAAAAAATTTAAAAGGTTTTCCCCAAAAAAAATATTTTATCCCCAAAA
>NC_056729.1:1859455633-1859478994 GCF_019279795.1 Protopterus annectens | reverse complement strand
GGGTCTGGTTTAGGGTGAATTCAGGCCGTTCATCATTCTTGTTAAGTAGTTTCTGGTGAAAGAAAGAGGGGTACCTCCTTTCCTGAAGGGATTAACATTCTGTATCTGGACAGGAGTAGTTTATTGGGTCTGGTTTAGGGGTGAATTCAGGCCATTCATCATTCTTATGTAGTTTATGGTGAAAGAAAGAGGGATATCTCCTTTCCTGAAGAGATTAACATTCTGTATCTGGACAGGAGTAGTTTATTGGGTCTGGTTTAGGGGTGAATTCAGGCCATTCATCATTCTTGTTACGTAGTTTTTGGTGAAAGAAAGAGGAAACCTCCTTTCCTGAAGAGATTAACATTCTGTATCTGGACAGGAGTAGTTTATTAGGTCTGGTTTAGGGTGAATTCAGGTCGTTCATCATTCTTGTTACGTAGTTTATGGTGAAAGAAAGAGGGATACCTCCTTTCCTGAAGAGATTAAGATTCTGTATCTGGACAGGAGTAGTTCATTGGGTCAGGTTTAGTGTGAATTCTGGCCGTTCATCATTCTTGTTATGTAGTTTATAGTGAAAGAAAGAGGGATACCTCCTTTCCTGAAGAGATTAACATTCTGTATCTGGACAGGAGTAGTTTATTGGGTCTGGTTTAGGGTGAATTCAGGCTGTTCATCATTCTTATGTAGTTTATGGTGAAAGAAAGAGGGATACCTCCTTTCCTGAAGAGATTAACATTCTGTATCTGGACAGGAGTAGTTTATTGGGTCTGGTTTAGGGTGAATTCAGGCTGTTCATCATTCTTGTTATGTAGTTTATGGTGAAAGAAAGAGGGATACCTCCTTTCCTGAAGAGATTAACATTCTGTATCTGGACAGGAGTAGTTTATTGGGTCTGGTTTAGGGTGAATTCAGGCTGTTCATCATTCTTGTTATGTAGTTTATGGTGAAAGAAAGAGGGATACCTCCTTTCCTGAAGAGATTAACATTCTGTATCTGGACAGGAGTAGTTTATTGGGTCTGGTTTAGGGTGAATTCAAGCTGTTCATCATTCTTGTTATGTAGTTTATGGTGAAAGAAAGAGGGATACCTCCTTTCCTGAAGAGATTAACATTCTGTATCTGGACAGGAGTAGTTTATTGGGTCTGGTTTAGGGTGAATTCAGGCTGTTCATCATTCTTGTTATGTAGTTTATGGTGAAAGAAAGAGGGATACCTCCTTTCCTGAAGAGATTAACATTCTGTATCTGGACAGGAGTAGTTTATTGGGTCTGGTTTAGGGTGAATTCAGGCTGTTCATCATTCTTGTTACATAGTTTCTGGTGAAAGAAAGAGGGATACCTCCTTTCCTGAAGAGATTAACATTCTGTATCTGGACAGGAGTAGTTTATTGGGTCTGGTTTAGGGTGAATTCAGGCCGTTCATCATTCTTGTTACGTAGTTTATGGTGAAAGAAAGAGGGATACCTCCTTTCCTGAAGAGATTAACATTCTGTATCTGGACAGGAGTAGTTTATTGGGTCTGGTTTAGGGTGAATTCAGGCTGTTCATCATTCTTATGTAGTTTATGGTGAAAGAAAGAGGGATACCTCCTTTCCTGAAGAGATTAACATTCTGTATCTGGACAGGAGTAGTTTATTGGGTCTGGTTTAGGGTGAATTCAGGCCGTTCATCATTCTTGTTACATAGTTTCTGGTGAAAGAAAGAGGGATACCTCCTTTCCTGAAGAGATTAACATTCTGTATCTGGACAGGAGTAGTTTATTGGGTCTGGTTTAGGGTGAATTCAGGCCGTTCATCATTCTTGTTATGTAGTTTATGGTGAAAGAAAGAGGGATACCTCCTTTCCTGAAGAGATTAACATTCTGTATCTGGACAGGAGTAGTTTATTGGGTCTGGTTTAGGGTGAATTCAAGCTGTTCATCATTCTTGTTATGTAGTTTATGGTGAAAGAAAGAGGGATACCTCCTTTCCTGAAGAGATTAATATTCTGTATCTGGACAGGAGTAGTTTATTGGGTCTGGTTTAGGGTGAATTCAGGCTGTTCATCATTCTTGTTACGTAGTTTATGGTGAAAGAAAGAGGGATACCTCCTTTCCTGAAGAGATTAACATTCTGTATCTGGACAGGAGTAGTTTATTGGGTCTGGTTTAGGGTGAATTCATGCTGTTCATCATTCTTGTTATGTAGTTTATGGTGAAAGAAAGAGGGATACCTCCTTTCCTGAAGAGATTAACATTCTGTATCTGGACAGGAGTAGTTTATTGGGTCTGGTTTAGGGTGAATTCAGGCCGTTCATCATTCTTGTTATGTAGTTTCTGGTGAAAGAAAGAGGGATACCTCCTTTCCTGAAGAGATTAACATTCTGTATCTGGACAGGAGTAGTTTATTGGGTCTGGTTTAGGGTGAATTCAGGCCATTCATCATTCTTGTTACGTAGTTTATGGTGAAAGAAAGAGGGATACCTCCTTTCCTGAAGAGATTAACATTCTGTATCTGGACAGGAGTAGTTTATTGGGTCTGGTTTAGGGTGAATTCAGGCTGTTCATCATTATTGTTATGTAGTTTATGGTGAAAGAAAGAGGGATACCTCCTTTCCTGAAGAGATTAACATTCTGTATCTGGACAGGAGTAGTTTATTGGGTCTGGTTTAGGGTGAATTCAGGCTGTTCATCATTCTTGTTATGTAGTTTATGGTGAAAGAAAGAGGGATACCTCCTTTCCTGAAGAGATTATCATTTTGTATCTGGACAGGAGTAGTTTATTGGGTCTGGTTTAGGGTGAATTTAGGTTGCTCATCATTATTGTTACGTAGTTTATGGTGAAAGAAAGAGGGATACCTCCTTTCCTGAAGAGATTAACATTCTGTATCTGGACAGGAGTAGTTCATTGGGTCTGGTTTAGGGTGAATTCAGGCTGTTCATCATTCTTGTTATGTAGTTTATGGTGAAAGAAAGAGGGATACCTCCTTTCCTGAAGAGATTAACATTCTGTATCTGGACAGGAGTAGTTTATTGGGTCTGGTTTAGGGTGAATTCAGGCTGTTCATCATTCTTGTTACGTAGTTTATGGTGAAAGAAAGAGGGATACCTCCTTTCCTGAAGAGATTAACATTCTGTATCTGGACAGGAGTAGTTTATTGGGTCTGGTTTAGGGTGAATTCAGGCTGTTCATCATTCTTGTTACGTAGTTTATGGTGAAAGAAAGAGGGATACCTCCTTTCCTGAAGAGATTAACATTCTGTATCTGGACAGGAGTAGTTTATTGGGTCTGGTTTAGGGGTGAATTCAAGCTGTTCATCATTCTTGTTATGTAGTTTATGGTGAAAGAAAGAGGGATACCTCCTTTCCTGAAGAGATTAACATTCTGTATCTGGACAGGAGTAGTTTATTGGGTCTGGTTTAGGGTGAATTCAGGCCGTTCATCATTCTTGTTATGTAGTTTATGGTGAAAGAAAGAGGGATACCTCCTTTCCTGAAGAGATTAACATTCTGTATCTGGACAGGAGTAGTTTATTGGGTCTGGTTTAGGGTGAATTCAGGCTGTTCATCATTCTTATGTAGTTTATGGTGAAAGAAAGAGGGATACCTCCTTTCCTGAAGAGATTAACATTCTGTATCTGGACAGGAGTAGTTTATTGGGTCTGGTTTAGGGTGAATTCAGGCTGTTCATCATTCTTGTTACATAGTTTATGGTGAAAGAAAGAGGGATACCTCCTTTCCTGAAGAGATTAACATTCTGTATCTGGACAGGAGTAGTTTATTGGGTCTGGTTTAGGGTGAATTCAGGCTGTTCATCATTCTTGTTACGTAGTTTCTGGTGAAAAAAAGAGGGATACCTCCTTTCCTGAAGAGATTAACATTCTGTATCTGGACAGGAGTAGTTTATTGGGTCTGGTTTAGGGTGAATTCAGGCCGTTCATCATTCTTGTTATGTAGTTTCTGGTGAAAAAAAGAGGGATACCTCCTTTCCTGAAGAGATTAACATTCTGTATCTGGACAGGAGTAGTTTATTGTGTCTTGTTTAGGGCGAATTCAGTCTATTCATCATTGTTATGTAGTTTATGGTGAAAGAAGGAGGGATACCTCATTTCCTGAAGAGATTAAGATTCTGTATCTGGGCAGGAGTAGTTTATTGGGTCTGGTTTAGGGGTGAATTCAGGCCGTTCATCATTCTTGTTATGTAGTTTATGGTGAAAGAAAGAGGGATACCTCCTTTCCTGAAGAGATTAACATTCTGTATCTGGACAGGAGTAGTTTATTGGGTCTGGTTTATGGTGAATTCATGCTGTTCATCGTTCTTATGTAGTTTATGGTGAAAGAAAGAGGGATACCTCCTTTCCTGAAGAGATTAACATTCTGTATCTGGACAGGACTAGTTTATTGGGTCTGGTTTAGTGTGAATTCAGGCTTTTCGTCATTATTGTTGCGTAGTTTATGGTGAAAGAAAGAGGGATACCTCCTTTCCTGAAGAGATTGACATTCTGTATCTGGACAGGAGTAGTTTATTGGGTCTGGTTTAGGGTGAATTCAGGCTGTTCATCATTCTTCTTACATAGTTTATGGTGAAAGAAAGAGGGACACCTCCTTTCCTGAAGAGATTAAAATTTTGTATCTGGACAGGAGTAGTTTATTGGGTCTGGTTTAGGGTGAATTCAGGCTGTTCATCACTCTTGTTACCTAGTTTCTGGTGAAAGAAAGAGGGATACCTCCTTTCCTGAAGAGATTAACATTTTGTATCTGGACAGGAGTAGTTTATTGGGTCTGGTTTAGGGTGAATTCAGGCTGTTCAACATTCCTATTACATAGTTTCTGGTGAAAGAAAGAGGGATACCTCCTTTCCTGAAGAGATTAACATTCTGTATCTGGACAGGAGTAGTTTATTGGGTCTGGTTTAGGGTGAAATCAGGCCTTTCATCATTCTTGTTATGTAGTTTATGGTGAAAGAAAAAGGGATACCTCCTTTCCTGAAGAGATTAACATTCTGTATCTGGACAGGAGTAGTTTATTGGGTCTGGTTTAGGGTGAATTCAGGCTGTTCATCATTATTGTTACGTAGTTTATGGTGAAAGAAAGAGGGATACCTCCTTTCCTGAAGAGATTAACATTCTGTATCTGGACAGGAGTAGTTTATTGGGTCTGGTTTAGGGTGAATTCAGGCTGTTCATCATTCTTATGTAGTTTATGGTGAAAGAAAGAGGGATACCTCCTTTCCTGAAGAGATTAACATTCTGTATCTGGACAGGAGTAGTTTATTGGGTCTGGTTTAGGGTGAATTCAGGCTGTTCATCATTCTTATGTAGTTTATGGTGAAAGAAAGAGGGATACCTCCTTTCCTGAAGAGATTAACATTCTGTATCTGGACAGGAGTAGTTTATTGGGTCTGGTTTAGGGTGAATTCAGGCTGTTCATCATTCTTGTTATGTAGTTTATGGTGAAAGAAAGAGGGATACCTCCTTTCCTGAAGAGATTAACATTCTGTATCTGGACAGGAGTAGTTTATTGGGTCTGGTTTAGGGTGAATTCAGGCTGTTCATCATTCTTGTTATGTAGTTTATGGTGAAAGAAAGAGGGGTACCTCCTTTCCTGAAGAGATTAACATTCTGTATCTGGACAGGAGTAGTTTATTGGGTCTGGTTTAGGGTGAATTCAGGCCGTTCATCATTCTTATGTAGTTTATGGTGAAAGAAAGAGGGATACCTCCTTTCCTGAAGAGATTAACATTCTGTATCTGGACAGGAGTAGTTTATTGGGTCTGGTTTAGGGTGAATTCAGGCTGTTCATCATTCTTGTTATGTAGTTTATGGTGAAAGAAAGAGGGATACCTCCTTTCCTGAAGAGATTAACATTCTGTATCTGGACAGGAGTAGTTTATTGGGTCTGGTTTAGGGTGAATTCAGGCCGTTCATCATTCTTGTTATGTAGTTTATGGTGAAAGAAAGAGGGATACCTCCTTTCCTGAAGAGATTAACATTCTGTATCTGGACAGGAGTAGTTTATTGGGACTGGTTTAGGGTGAATTCAGGCCGTTCATCATTCTTGTTATGTAGTTTATGGTGAAAGAAAGAGGGATACCTCCTTTCCTGAAGAGATTAACATTCTGTATCTGGACAGGAGTAGTTTATTGGGTCTGGTTTAGGGTGAATTCAGGCTGTTCATCATTCTTGTTATGTAGTTTATGGTGAAAGAAAGAGGGATACCTCCTTTCCTGAAGAGATTAACATTCTGTATCTGGACAGGAGTAGTTTATTGGGTCTGGTTTAGGGTGAATTCAGGATGTTCATCATTCTTGTTATGTAGTTTATGGTTAAAGAAAGAGGGATACCTCCTTTCCTGAAGAGATTAACATTCTGTATCTGGACAGGAGTAGTTTATTGGGTCTGGTTTAGGGTGAATTCAGGCTGTTCATCATTCTTATGTAGTTTATGGTGAAAGAAAGAGGGATACCTCCTTTCCTGAAGAGATTAACATTCTGTATCTGGACAGGAGTAGTTTATTGGGTCTGGTTTAGGGTGAATTCAGGCTGTTCATCATTCTTGTTATGTAGTTTATGGTGAAAGAAAGAGGGATACCTCCTTTCCTGAAGAGATTAACATTCTGTATCTGGACAGGAGTAGTTTATTGGGTCTGGTTTAGGGTGAATTCAGGCTGTTCATCATTCTTGTTATGTAGTTTATGGTGAAAGAAAGAGGGATACCTCCTTTCCTGAAGAGATTAACATTCTGTATCTGGACAGGAGTAGTTTATTGGGTCTGGTTTAGGGTGAATTCAGGCCTTTCATCATTCTTGTTATGTAGTTTATGGTGAAAGAAAGAGGGATACCTCCTTTCCTGAAGAGATTAACATTCTGTATCTGGACAGGAGTAGTTTATTGTGTCTGGTTTAGGGTGAATTCAGGCTGTTCATCATTCTTGTTATGTAGTTTATGGTTAAAGAAAAAGGGATACCTCCTTTCCTGAAGAGATTAACATTCTGTATCTGGACAGGAGTAGTTTATTGGGTCTGGTTTAGGGTGAATTCAGGCTGTTCATCATTCTTATGTAGTTTATGGTGAAAGAAAGAGGGATACCTCCTTTCCTGAAGAGATTAACATTCTGTATCTGGACAGGAGTAGTTTATTGGGTCTGGTTTAGGGTGAATTCAGGCTGTTCATCATTCTTGTTATGTAGTTTATGGTGAAAGAAAGAGGGATACCTCCTTTCCTGAAGAGATTAACATTCTGTATCTGGACAGGACTAGTTTATTGGGTCTGGTTTAGGGTGAATTCAGGCTGTTCATCATTATTGTTATGTAGTTTATGGTGAAAGAAAGAGGGATACCTCCTTTCCTGAAGAGATTAACATTCTGTATCTGGACAGGAGTAGTTTATTAGGTCTGGTTTAGGGTGAATTCAGGTCGTTCATCATTCTTGTTACGTAGTTTATGGTGAAAGAAAGAGGGATACCTCCTTTCCTGAAGAGATTAAGATTCTGTATCTGGACAGGAGTAGTTCATTGGGTCAGGTTTAGTGTGAATTCTGGCCGTTCATCATTCTTGTTATGTAGTTTATAGTGAAAGAAAGAGGGATACCTCCTTTCCTGAAGAGATTATCATTCTGTATCTGGACAAGAGTAGTTTACTGGGTCTGGTTTAGGGTGAATTCAGGCTGTCCTTTATTCTTATTACATAGTTTCTGGTGAGAGGGATACCTCATTTCCTGAAGAGATTAACATTCTGTACCTGGACAGGATTAGTTTATTGGGTCTGGTTTAGGGAGAATTCAGGCTGTTCATAATTCTTGTTACGTAGTTTGTGGTGAAAGAAAGAGGGATACCTCCTTTCATGAAGAGATTAACATTCTGTATCTGGACAGGAGTACTTTATTGGGTCTGGTTTAGGGGTGAATTCAGACTATTCATCATTATTGTTACGTAGTTTATGGTGAAAGAAAGAGGGATACCTCCTTTCCTGAAGAGATTAACATTCTGTATCTGGACAGGAGTAGTTTATTGGGTCTGGTTTACGGTGAATTCATGCTGTTCATCATTCTTATGTAGTTTATGGTGAAAGAAAGAGGGATACCTCCTTTCCTGAAGAGATTAACATTCTGTATCTGGACAGGACTAGTTTATTGGGTCTGGTTTAGGGTGAATTCAGGCTGTTCATCATTATTGTTACGTAGTTTATGGTGAAAGAAAGAGGGATACCGCCTTTCCTGAAGAGATTAACATTCTGTATCTGGACAGGAGTAGTTTATTGGGTCTGGTTTAGGGTGAATTCAGGCTGTTCGTCATTATTGTTACGTAGTTTATGGTGAAAGAAAGAGGGATACCTCCTTTCCTGAAGAGATTAACATTCTGTATCTGGACAGGAGTAGTTTATTGGGTCTGGTTTAGGGTGAATTCAGGCTGTTCATCATTCTTATGTAGTTTATGGTGAAAGAAAGAGGGATACCTCCTTTCCTGAAGAGATTAACATTCTGTATCTGGACAGGAGTAGTTTATTGGGTCTGGTTTAGGGTGAATTCAGGCTGTTCATCATTCTTGTTATGTAGTTTATGGTGAAAGAAAGAGGGATACCTCCTTTCCTGAAGAGATTAACATTCTGTATCTGGACAGGAGTACTTTATTGGGTCTGGTTTAGGGGTGAATTCAGGCCTTTCATCATTCTTGTTATGTAGTTTATGGTGAAAGAAAGAGGGATAACTCCTTTCCTGAAGAGATTAACATTCTGTATCTGGACAGGAGTAGTTTATTGGGTCTGGTTTAGGGTGAATTCAGGCCGTTCATCATTCTTGTTACGTAGTTTATGGTGAAAGAAAGAGGGGTACCTCCTTTCCTGAAGAGATGAAGATTCTGTATCTGGACAGGAGTAGTTTATTGGGTCTGGTTTAGGGTGAATTCAGGCTGTTCATCATTCTTGTTATGTAGTTTATGGTGAAAGAAAGAGGGATACCTCCTTTCCTGAAGAGATTAACATTCTGTATCTGGACAGGAGTAGTTTATTGGGTCTGGTTTAGGGTGAATTCAGGCTGTTCATCATTCTTATGTAGTTTATGGTGAAAGAAAGAGGGATACCTCCTTTCCTGAAGAGATTAACATTCTGTATCTGGACAGGAGTACTTTATTGGGTCTGATTTAGGGTGAATTCAGGCCGTTCATCATTCTTGTTATGTAGTTTCTGGTGAAAGAAAGAGGGATACCTCCTTTCCTGAAGAAATTAACATTCTGTATCTGCACAGGAGTAGTTTATTGGGTCTGGTTTAGGGGTGAATTCCGGCCATTCATCATTCTTTTTACATAGTTTATGGTGAAAGAAAGAGGGGATACCTCCTTTTCTGAAGAGATTAACATTCTGTATCTGGACAGGACTAGTTTATTGGGTCTGGTTTAGGCGAATTCAGGCTGCTCGTCATTATTGTTATGTAGTTTATAGTGAAAGAAAGAGGGGTACCTCCTTTTCTGAAGAGATTAACATTCTGTATCTGGACAGGAGTAGTTTACTGGGTCTGGTTTAGTGTGAATTCAGGCTGTTCATCATTCTTGTTACGTAGTTTCTGGTGAAAGAAAGAGGGATACCTCCTTTCCTGAAGAGATTAACATTCTGTATCTGGACAGGAGTAGTTTATTGGGTCTGGTTTAGGGTGAATTCAGGCTGTTCATCATTCTTGTTATGTAGTTTATGGTGAAAGAAAGAGGGATACCTCCTTTCCTGAAGAGATTAACATTCTGTATCTGGACAGGAGTAGTTTATTGGGTCTGGTTTAGGGTGAATTCAGGCTGTTCATCATTCTTGTTACATAGTTTCTGGTGAAAGAAAGAGGGATACCTCCTTTCCTGAAGAGATTAACATTCTGTATCTGGACAGGAGTAGTTTATTGGGTCTGGTTTAGGGTGAATTCAGGCCGTTCATCATTCTTGTTATGTAGTTTATGGTGAAAGAAAGAGGGATACCTCCTTTCCTGAAGAGATTAACATTCTGTATCTGGACAGGAGTAGTTTATTGGGTCTGGTTTAGGGTGAATTCAGGCTGTTCATCATTCTTGTTATGTAGTTTATGGTGAAAGAAAGAGGGATACCTCCTTTCCTGAAGAGATTAACATTCTGTATCTGGACAGGAGTAGTTTATTGGGTCTGGTTTAGGGTGAATTCAGGCTGTTCATCATTCTTGTTATGTAGTTTATGGTGAAAGAAAGAGGGATACCTCCTTTCCTGAAGAGATTAACATTCTGTATCTGGACAGGAGTAGTTTATTGGGTCTGGTTTAGGGTGAATTCAGGCTGTTCATCATTCTTGTTATGTAGTTTATGGTTAAAGAAAGAGGGATACCTCCTTTACTGAAGAGATTGACATTCTGTATCTGGACAGGAGTAGTTTATTGGGTCTGGTTTAGGGTGAATTCAGGCTGTTCATCATTCTTGTTACATAGTTTATGGTGAAAGAAAGAGGGATACCTCCTTTCCTGAAGAGATTAACATTTTGTATCTGGACAGGAGTAGTTTATTGGGTCTGGTTTAGGGTGAATTCAGGCTGTTCATCATTCTTGTTATGTAGTTTATGGTTAAAGAAAGAGGGATACCTCCTTTCCTGAAGAGATTAACATTCTGTATCTGGACAGGAGTAGTTTATTGGGTCTGGTTTAGGGTGAATTCAGGCTGTTCATCATTCTTGTTACATAGTTTATGGTGAAAGAAAGAGGGATACCTCCTTTCCTGAAGAGATTAACATTCTGTATCTGGACAGGACTAGTTTATTGGGTCTGGTTTAGGGTGAATTCAGGCTGCTCATCATTATTGTTACGTAGTTTATGGTGAAAGAAAGAGGGATACCTCCTTTCCTGAAGAGATTAACATTCTGTATCTGGACAGGAGTAGTTTATTGGGTCGGGTTTAGGGTGAATTCAGGCTGTTCATCATTCTTGTTATGTAGTTTATGGTGAAAGAAAGAGGGATACCTCCTTTCCTGAAGAGATTAACATTCTGTATCTGGACAGGAGTAGTTTATTGGATCTGGTTTAGGGTGAATTCAGTCCGTTCATCATTCTTGTTATGTAGTTTATGGTGAAAGAAAGAGGGATACCTCCTTTCCTGAAGAGGTTAACATTCTGTATCTGGACAGGACTAGTTTATTGGGACTGGTTTAGGGTGAATTCAGGCCATTCACCATTCTTGTTATGTAGTTTATGGTTAAAGAAAGAGGGATACCTCCTTTCCTGAAGAGATTAACATTCTGTATCTGGACAGGAGTAGTTTATTTGGTCTGGTTTAGGGGTGAATTCAGGCTGTTCATCATTCTTATGTAGTTTATGGTGAAAGAAAGAGGGATACCTCCTTTCCTGAAGAGATTAACATTCTGTATCTGGACAGGAGTAGTTTATTGGGTCTGGTTTAGGGTGAATTCAGGCCGTTCATCATTCTTGTTACGTAGTTTATGGTGAAAGAAAGAGGGATACCTCCTTTCCTGAAGAGATTAACATTCTGTATCTGGACAGGAGTAGTTTATTGGGTCTGGTTTAGGGTGAATTCAGGCTGTTCATCATTCTTGTTACGTAGTTTATGGTGAAAGAAAGAGGGATACCTCCTTTCCTGAAGAGATTAACATTCTGTATCTTGACAGGAGTAGTTTATTGGGTCTTATTTAAGGGTGAATTCAGGCAGTTCATCGTTCTTGTTACGTAGTTTATGGTGAAAGAAAGAGGAGTACCTCCTTTCCTGAAGAGATGAAAGTTCTGTATCTAGACAGGAGTAGTTTATTGGGTCTGGTTTAGGGTGAATTCAGGATGTTCATCATTCTTATGTAGTTTATGGTGAAAGAAAGAGGGATACCTCCTTTCCTGAAGAGATTAACATTCTGTATCTGGACAGGAGTAGTTTATTGGGTCTGGTTTACGGTGAATTCATGCTGTTCATCATTCTTATGTAGTTTATGGTGAAAGAAAGAGGGATACCTCCTTTCCTGAAGAGATTAACATTCTGTATCTGGACAGGAGTAGTTTATTGGGTCTGGTTTAGGGTGAATTCAGGCTGTTCATCATTCTTGTTATGTAGTTTATGGTGAAAGAAAGAGGGATACCTCCTTTCCTGAAGAGATTAACATTCTGTATCTGGACAGGAGTAGTTTATTGGGTCTGGTTTAGGGTGAATTCAGGCTGTTCATCATTCTTGTTACATAGTTTATGGTGAAAGAAAGAGGGATACCTCCTTTCCTGAAGAGATTAACATTCTGTATCTGGACAGGAGTACTTTATTGGGTCTGGTTTAGGGTGAATTCAGGCTGTTCATCATTCTTGTTATGTAGTTTATGGTGAAAGAAAGAGGGATACCTCCTTTCCTGAAGAGATTAACATTCTGTATCTGGACAGGAGTAGTTTATTGGGTCTGGTTTAGGGTGAATTCAGGCTGTTCATCATTCTTGTTACATAGTTTATGGTGAAAGAAAGAGGGATACCTCCTTTCCTGAAGAGATTAACATTCTGTATCTGGACAGGAGTAGTTTATTGGGTCTGGTTTAGGGTGAATTCAGGCCGTTCATCATTCTTGTTACGTAGTTTATGGTGAAAGAAAGAGGAAACCTCCTTTCCTGAAGAGATTAACATTCTGTATCTGGACAGGAGTAGTTTATTGGGTCTGGTTTAGGGTGAATTCAGGCCGTTCATCATTCTTGTTATGTAGTTTATGGTGAAAGAAAGAGGGATACCTCCTTTCCTGAAGAGATTAACATTCTGTATCTGGACAGGAGTAGTTTATTGGGTCTGGTTTAGGGTGAATTCAGGCTGTTCATCATTCTTGTTATGTAGTTTATGGTGAAAGAAAGAGGGATACCTCCTTTCCTGAAGAGATTAACATTCTGTATCTGGACAGGAGTAGTTTATTGGGTCTGGTTTAGGGTGAATTCAGGCTGTTCATCATTATTGTTATGTAGTTTATGATGAAAGAAAGAGGGATACCTCCTTTCCTGAAGAGATTAACATTCTGTATCTGGACAGGAGTAGTTTATTGGGTCTGGTTTAGGGTGAATTCAGGCCTTTCATCATTCTTGTTATGTAGTTTATGGTGAAAGAAAGAGGGATACCTCCTTTCCTGAAGAGATTAACATTCTGTATCTGGACAGGAGTAGTTTATTGGGTCTGGTTTAGGGTGAATTCAGGCCGTTCATCATTCTTGTTACGTAGTTTTTGGTGAAAGAAAGAGGAAACCTCCTTTCCTGAAGAGATTAACATTCTGTATCTGGACAGGAGTAGTTTATTGGGTCTGGTTTAGGGTGAATTCAGGCTGTTCATCATTCTTATGTAGTTTATGGTGAAAGAAAGAGGGATACCTCCTTT
This sequence comes from Protopterus annectens, assembly GCF_019279795.1. Lineage (NCBI taxonomy): Eukaryota > Metazoa > Chordata > Ceratodontiformes > Protopteridae > Protopterus > Protopterus annectens. The sequence goes on along the minus strand of NC_056729.1, from coordinate 1,859,465,717 downwards.
CCTGAAGAGATTAACATTCTGTATCTGGACAGGAGTAGTTTATTGGGTCTGGTTTAGGGTGAATTCAGGCTGTTCATCATTCTTGTTATGTAGTTTATGGTGAAAGAAAGAGGGATACCTCCTTTCCTGAAGAGATTAACATTCTGTATCTGGACAGGAGTAGTTTATTGGGTCTGGTTTAGGGTGAATTCAGGCTGTTCATCATTCTTGTTACATAGTTTATGGTGAAAGAAAGAGGGATACCTCCTTTCCTGAAGAGATTAACATTCTGTATCTGGACAGGAGTAGTTTATTGGGTCTGGTTTAGGGTGAATTCAGGCTGTTCATCATTCTTGTTATGTAGTTTATGGTGAAAGAAAGAGGGATACCTCCTTTCCTGAAGAGATTAACATTCTGTATCTGGACAGGAGTAGTTTATTGGGTCTGGTTTAGGGTGAATTCAGGATGTTCATCATTCTTGTTATGTAGTTTATGGTGAAAGAAAGAGGGATACCTCCTTTCCTGAAGAGATTAACATTCTGTATCTGGACAGGAGTAGTTTATTGGGTCTGGTTTAGGGTGAATTCAGGCTGTTCATCATTATTGTTACGTAGTTTATGGTGAAAGAAAGAGGGATACCTCCTTTCCTGAAGAGATTAACATTCTGTATCTGGACAGGAGTAGTTTATTGGGTCTGGTTTAGGGTGAATTCAGGCTGTTCATCATTCTTATGTAGTTTATGGTGAAAGAAAGAGGGATACCTCCTTTCCTGAAGAGATTAACATTCTGTATCTGGACAGGAGTAGTTTATTGGGTCTGGTTTAGGGTGAATTCAGGCTGTTCATCATTCTTGTTATGTAGTTTATGGTGAAAGAAAGAGGGATACCTCCTTTCCTGAAGAGATTAACATTCTGTATCTGGACAGGAGTAGTTTATTGGGTCTGGTTTAGGGTGAATTCAGGCTGTTCATCATTATTGTTATGTAGTTTATGGTGAAAGAAAGAGGGATACCGCCTTTCCTGAAGAGATTAACATTCTGTATCTGGACAGGAGTAGTTTATTGTGTCTGGTTTAGGGTGAATTCAGGCTGTTCATCATTCTTATGTAGTTTATGGTGAAAGAAAGAGGGATACCTCCTTTCCTGAAGAGATTAACATTCTGTATCTGGACAGGAGTAGTTTATTGGGTCTGGTTTAGGGTGAATTCAGGCCGTTCATCATTCTTGTTACGTAGTTTATGGTGAAAGAAAGACGGGTACCTCCTTTCCTGAAGAGATAAAGATACTGTATCTGGACAGGAGTAGTTTATTGGGTCTGGTTTAGGGTGAATTCAGGCCGTTCATCATTCTTGTTATGTAGTTTATGGTGAAAGAAAGAGGGATACCTCCTTTCCTGAAGAGATTAACATTCTGTATCTGGACAGGAGTAGTTTATTGGGTCTGGTTTAGGGTGAATTCAGGCTGTTCATCATTATTGTTACGTAGTTTATGGTGAAAGAAAGAGGGATACCTCCTTTCCTGAAGAGATTAACATTCTGTATCTGGACAGGAGTAGTTTATTGGGTCTGGTTTAGGGTGAATTCAGGCTGTTCATCATTCTTATGTAGTTTATGGTGAAAGAAAGAGGGATACCTCCTTTCCTGAAGAGATTAACATTCTGTATCTGGACAGGAGTAGTTTATTGGGTCTGGTTTAGGGTGAATTCAGGCTGTTCATCATTATTGTTACGTAGTTTATGGTGAAAGAAAGAGGGATACCTCCTTTCCTGAAGAGATTAACATTCTGTATCTGGACAGGAGTAGTTTATTGGGTCTGGTTTAGGGTGAATTCAGGCCGTTCATCATTCTTGTTATGTAGTTTCTGGTGAAAGAAAGAGGGATACCTCCTTTCCTGAAGAGGTTAAGATTCTGTATCTGGACAGGAAGATGCAGGTACAGATGCAGGGTTTTCTCCACTGATTTCTGATTCAGACTGAGGAGAAGCTGATTTCTGATCCTCACTGTGGGGGGTTCTCTTTTTCTTAGACTGTTTCTAGAATGTGCCAGTGTGTTCAGTGGCAGAACACTGAGGTTTCTCAGTACCTTAGAAAATACTATGAGCTGTTACAGAAGGAATTTCCAGAACCTGCACCCATTCCTTGAGTTCTGTCAGCTTTGGAGAACTTTTGTGTTACTTCCTGCAGATTTCCTGACAGACAACCAGCTGCACCCAAAAGGCAGATAAGTATGTATAAATTTCTTCAATCTTATGTTTTTATGTACTATACCAGCTATAGCTTTACTTAATCCTTGTGTTGCTAAACACTTAGTTAATTCCAATCGTATTATTTCTGATAAGGATGGGAAGATAATTGATTAGTATGGGGGAAAAGTGTGTGCTTCTGTAACGTTGATTTTCAGAATGTTTAATTGTCAGGCTCACATGTTAAGGTTTGTCCTGAGTAATTGTGAATGAGGAAGGTTTTGTCTGCAATTTCTCCTTGTGAAGGAAAACTCAGCTTTAAACTAATTTCTGTTGTCCAAGTCCCTACTCATTGTATAGTATGTGTGTGTAGGACTCTGTTAAAACTTTTCTAGGGCTATGGCTACTGGTACTGTTTTAAGAAGATTTACATGGCTGCGTTCTAAGAACCTCCCAGATGATAAAAATGAGATTTTAAATTCTCCCGTGTATCGAGATTGTTTTTAGCTCCTCTGCCACAGAGGGTGATCAAAACGTGTGATGAAAGGGGTAAGCTGATACAGGGAATCTTCACTTCTTTTCCAAATGTTCCAAGAGATTCTATAACTCATCTAATTTTGGTAAGAAACAAAATAAACAGTCTCAGTAAAGTGCAGTTTAAGAAGGAGTGGCAAGGGGGTTTCAAGAAGAATTCTGGAAACTCCCAAAACTAAGGACAGTCTAATAAGTCAGAATGACTATTTAAGAGACTTTGTCCCCCCCCACCCCGCAGCCCCTTTTGCCTTCCAGAAAGTCTGAATCTCCATTTTTTTCTTTGGCAACAGACAATTTCAGACAAATAGGTTCTGAAGATCTGTCATCAAGGTTACAAATGGCAAAGGGAGGAAATTTCTCCTTTCTGGGGGGGGGGTAATTCCTCATCCTCCAGACCACTCTCTATTTCCACCTATCCATCACATGCTGTCTCCGGGAGTGATAGAACCAGTTCTCCCTTCCCAGGTGGGAAAGGGCTTTTATTCAAGGATGTTTTTAGTGACAAATAAAGAAAATGCTTGGAGACCAGTTCTTGGATCTTTCTTTCCAAAACCTGTTTGTGATTAGTGTCCAAATTCACAATGATGTCACTTTGCAGCCTGAAGTGCAATCATTCAAGTGCCTCTTTTTTTTAATTCAAGATGTTAAGTTGTCTATCTCGCCTTCATTCTTGCTGGATGGGTTCGGAGCCGACCTCGGCTCCGACTCGGCCACTCTAAAGCTCGAGAGTTGGTTCCACCGGCTCGAGGCTCCCCTTATATCCCACAATGCTAGGCGAGAGTTACCTCAGATCTCGTTTGCCGCTACAGCTTCGAGGTTGGTTATTCTACCGGTTCCTGGTGAGTTTTAGCTTTTTCTACAAAAAGTTACTCTTTTTACCCCTTTTTTTAGTTTAATTATTCTTAAATTAGTGTAGTTCATTGAACTTTATCCCCGAACCTAATTTTTCCCGTTTCTTGTTAAAAGAACTTTTAGTTCTTCCCTTGGGCCTTAGGCCTTCCCTTCCCTAGGGAGTGTTTGTGTAGTGTACTACTGTTTATTGTACTTTATTTTTTAGTATTTTTACTAAGTTTGTTATTCTGACAGGGTATAACTGGTGTGTTTGAGTGTGTGTTTGTGTTCACCAGTTAGGCTATGTCTAAAGAAGCAAAGGTCTCCGGATTCAAGAAGTGTGATGCGTGCTGTCAGAAAATGTCTCTGACAGGCGCTCACACTTCTTGTGTCTATTGTCTGGGGCCTTTGCACCTACAGGACTCCTGTGCTGTCTGCCATGGCTTCAGCCCCAGGGTCCTGCAGGAAAGAAAAAACAAGCTTATATTGAGAGGCTTGTTGAAGCCTGAGGATTCCCTGTCTGTCTCAACAGGGAAGCCCTCCAAGGCATCGAGGTCGGCTGCGGCTACTGAGGCGAGACCTGAGGTTGTTCACCCTTTGCCTTTATCGGCGCGGCTGGAGCCGATAAGACTCAGTCCACAGTTTCTGTGGCTTCCTCGGCTCCGGCCGGAGCCGAGGTTATCGAGGTACCCGTGTCGGCTCCGACAAGATCTTGAGCCGACAACCAGGAAGAGGTCTAGGTCACCTTCTCTTGGCTCCGTTCATTCGGCTCCAGGATCTCCCTGCTGTCTGAGCGGGCCAAGGTCTCATTCCTCTAGGTCGCCGAGGCTGTCCGATCATGACCTTCAGAGGGTGGTGAGTCGACTACTCAAGTCCGAGGCACTAGCCCAGATGCTTCAGAGCCCGACTCATCAGTCGGTGCCTGTCCCGTCCATCAACTCCTTCCTCCTTGACTCTCTTGAGTTGGAGCCGGGTCGTCGGAACCGAGACTGTGGTCACCTCGGGCGAGACAATTGTCTTCGGCTCCGTCGTCTCCGTTTTCCTCCATGGAGGAATCTGGCGCCGGACTTCCCTCGTCGGCTCCGAGGGGTGAGTGGCATCGGACCCTTGTCCGGCCCCCTCTCCCTCTCGGTGCTGGCTGGTGAGTTCGGCTCCGACGCCGGCCTCGAGCCATCACTGTCGGTGCCGAGGGGTCCTTGGCTCCTCGGGCGGGACCTCTGGCTCTGCCTGACAGGGGTGCTTGAGGTCATGCGGAGTGTGTTAGAGCCTGGCTCTACTCCACAGTCGGCTCCGTCAGCCCCTCCTCTATGCTGCCTCAGGGTAAGTCGACTCACTCCCTCATCCCGGACCGCAGAGAGCCAACTCCTCAGGAGCTCCCTTTGGGATTTCATCCTCTTCGAGGCCTCTCCTGATTTGGCAGAAGAGCCCCCTCGGAAGAGGAAGTGCAAGAGGAAGCACATTGACTCACCTGAGTCTATCACGTCGGACACAGATCTGGATGATTCTGAGGTTCCCCGTTCCCCTTCTGAAGATGTCTCATTTGCAGACATTCTGGAGATCCTCAAACAGAGGGGAAATTGGCCAGCCCTCAAACCTTCAGAGGACGAATCTGTGTATCTTGAGGCGTTTGGCTCTCGTCCTTCCACCTCCTGGGTGTCCCCCCCTTCGACCCCCTCATGCAGGTGGTTGCTAAAAAGGCATGGGCGGCTCCTGATTCAGTGGACCCCACTCCCAGGAGACCCTCCAAATTCATCACAGCTCCATCAGACAAGGAATTTTTATCAAAAGGAGTTTCTGTGGATGCTATGGTGGTAGCTGCATACAAAGAAGGAACTGGCTGATCCTTCAGTGCCTGTCCATCCACCTAACAAGGAATCTAGGTCCATGGATAGGTACGGGAAGCGGATGTTCTCCTCAGCGACATTTACTATGCGTTCGCTGAATTACCTGTGCCATTTCACTCGTTTTCAAAGGGACTTGATCAAAGAAGCGAGTGAAATGCTGAAGGACCCTACAGCTGCGGGTTTCCAAGAGAAAATGAACACACAGCTGGCTATCCTTAATTCTATTTCCAACGCCTCCATGCGCCTCCTCTCTTATGTGGCCGATGGAGCGAGCAGAGCCGCAGGAACAGGGGTAGCCTTACGTAGGCACGCCTGGATCTTGACTATGCAATTTTGCGGAACCTTTCAAGACGTCTTTCACGAACTCCCCTTTTGATGGATCATCTCTTTTTGGTCCACAAGTGAAAGAGACCCTGACTAGGTGCGAGACTGATGGCAAAACCCTTTCTGCCGTCGGAGTCCGTTTTCTACTCCTTCTAGGCCTTACCCCAAAGGCCAGAAGGGGAAAGATGTGGTTCCGTAAACAATCTCAAGGGACTTAGCCTGGCGACAGAGTCGGTTCCCGCCAGAGGCAGAGGGGAACAACAATGGTAGACGTCGCCCTAGAGGCAGAGGGGTCCGCAGAACCAGGGCAATCGAGAAGCGTCCTCCGATAAGCCCTTTCAGCATCCCTGAGGTGTTGCCCGACTGCCCATCTTGAGGCAGTCGGGGAAGATTGTCACTGTGCCGAAGCCTGGCTATCCTTGACACAAGACAAATGGGTACAGTCCATTTCCGAAGGTTATTCTATTCCCTTTCTTCGTTTTCCAAATCAGTCAAAAAAATCCCTTCCAGATGTTCCACCCGCTCAAAGGGATATAGCAGCTTTGGAAATTTCAAAACTGCTTGCGAAAAGAGCTATTCAGCCAGTGCCAGCAGACCAACTAGGATCCGGAATCTACTCAAGGTTCTTTTTAGTTCCAAAGAAAACAGGGGACTGGAGACCAATTTTGGATCTCAGTATCTTGAACAGATCGGTCAAGAAAACAAGATTTCGGATGGTCACGCTGCAATCCATTCTTCCCCTATTGGGAAAGGAAACTGGATGTGCTCTATAGACCTTCAGGGCGCGTACTATCACATAATAATGTACAGGCGCTCCAGAAGATTCCTCCGCTTCTGGCTGGGTTCCAGTCAATTTCAATTCAGGGCCCTGCACTTTGCTCTCACCACTGCCCCGGGTGTTTACCAAATACATGGCAGTGGTAGCTTCTCACCTGAGATGACAAGGATTCCAGGTGTTTCCATATTTGGACGACTGGCTCCTCACAGCTCCCACCAAGCATCTCCTTCTGATGGCCAGAGATTACACTTTTCGCGTCTGTCAAAAACTGGGTATCTCAATAAATTGCGAAAAGTCTGTTTTGTCGCCTTGTCGTACTATTACCTACATAGGCAAATTTAGATACTGTAAACATGTCTGCAACACTAACGAACCAAAAGGATATCAGACATTCAAAAATTAGTATCACTACTTCTCAACAACAACAGAGCCAAAGCCAGGTTAGTTCTAAAGGTGTTGGGAATCATGGCAGCGGCCATACCTCTCCTTCCATTGGCCAGATACCACATGCGGATCCTTCAGTGGATGCTTTTTCTCAATGGTCATACCAGGAACTTCAATGTCTCACACCATTATGATCACGCATGGCGTGCAAAAGTATCTCATGTGGTGGATGTCTTCCCCCCAGCTCCTGTTGGGGAGACCATTTGTTCCACCTCCTCCGGTTGCTACTCTGACAACGGATGCCTCCCTGATCGTGTGGGGGGGCATTATCAGGGCAGGACAGTCCAGGGCACATGGCAACCAAGCAAATGCCACTTGCACATAAATGTTCTGGAGATGAGAGCAGTGCTTTTAGCGTTGCAAGCCCTTCAAGACTCTCTCCCTTTGGGAACGATTGCAATTCAGACAGACAATATGTCTGTAGTGTGGTACATCAACAAACAAGGCGGAACCAGATCATACCCCCTGTGTCGAGAAGCACTCAGACTGTGGCAATGGGCGATTTCTTCTCAGCGTTTTCTGATAGCAACGCGCATCCCGGAAGTCCAATCACATTGCGGACAAGTTGAGCAGAGCTATTCTCATGCCTCACGAGTGGTCTCTGAAAGACTCTGTAGTGAGAGAGATTTTTCTCAAGTGGGGTCAGCCTTGCTGCGATCTTTTGCTACTCCCAAAACAGCAAGTGCAGAGAATACTTCACTCTATTCCCTTTACCAGGCCAACCCAGCAGGGACGCTAGTCCAAGTTTGGCCCGGGGACTTCTGTATGCATTTCCTCCTTTCCCACTGATCTCTCAAGTAATACAGAAAGCTATCGCTCAGAAGGCCTCATTGATCCTCATTGCTCCTTACTGGCCTCGGCAAGTGTGGTTCCCCTTTCTACATCGATTTCTTTTGGGCGGCCGTGGAATCTGGACCTAGTGCCAGATCTTTTGATCCATCAGTCGGGTCAGTTTCATCGCTCCCTCCCCTCTCTGAACCTCACTGCTTGGTTCCTCTACTTCCAACCGTAGCCAGGCTTCCTCAACTATCTCACTCTGTTAGAGATATTTTGATAGCTTCCCATAAATCTTCCACTCGAAAGATTTATTTGAGTAAGTGGAACAGCTTTTCATATTGGGCACAAGGAAAGGACATAGATCCTTTCACGCTTCCATCAACTAGTCCTTGATTTTCTTGCTGAACTTTTCCATGCAGGTTCATCTCCATCTACTCTTAAGGTTCAATTGGCAGCTATTTCTAATTTCCATGTGGGTATTTCTGAATCTGCCCTAATGTCCCACAAACTCTGCAAAGCCTTTTTGAAAGGAGTTTTTCTTCTCAGACCTCCTGTAAGAAATCCTCCCTCTCCTTGGGACCTAAATTTAGTTCTTGCTTCTTTGATTCTTTCCCCTTTCGAACCTGCAGCTTCATGTTCCTTAAAGTTATTATCATGTAAAACTCTCTTTCTGGTGGCTATCACATCAGCTAGAAGAATTTCAGAACTTCAAGCACTCAGTTGTCGTTCTCCTTACCTTGTGTTCCATAAGGACAGAGTTTCCTTACGAACTAACCCGTCCTTTTTGCCTAAGGTGGTTTCAACATCAAATCTGAACCAGTGCATTGACCTCCCTGTCTTTTTCCCGGAGTATTCAAATAGGTCTGAACAAAAATTACACTATCTGGATGTTCATCGTCAATTAAGGTACTACTTGGACAGGACGAAACAATTCAGAAAATCTGATCAACTGTTTGTCTCCTATGCGGAAAGCAGAAAGGGACTTCCAGTTTCTAAGGTATCTTTATCCAGATGGCTAACATCTCTGATTACCCTTGTTTATGAGATTAGACACCAAAAACTGCCTAATAAGCCTAAAGCACATTCCACCAGAGCTTTGGCTACTTCTCTAGCCTTCCAAGACAGACTGCCTATTGACACCATTTGTGCAGCGGCTACTTGGGCTACTCCTCACACTTTTATTTCCCATTATAAGTTGGATTTAGCTTCTAGGCATAGAGCTAATTTTGGTTCCACTGTTCTCAGGAGTCTGTTCCGTTAGGCCACCGGGGACAGGGTGCTAGGGTCGCGGTCCCATCCAGCAAGAATGAAGGCGAGATAGACAGCAACATATAGAAGTTATGTTCTTACCATAACGTTCCATGTTAGTTGTCTTCTTCTCGCCTTCTTCTTCGTCCCACCCTCCTTCCCCTGGCCTGTACAGACCGAGAGGAGTTGTGATCGTGACCTCACTTTCTACCACCTCTTTCTTAGCTATATGCTATTAGGCATATTTCTTGTTTCAGGATGTAGGTCACCCTTCTTCTTCCTGTTGTTAGAGGTGGATTCTGTTTTTTACAGTTATACTGTTTCTGTTATAAGCTGGGGTTAGCTTACAAACGAGATCTGAGGTAACTCTCGCCTAGCATTGTGGGATATAAGGGGAGCCTCGAGCCGGTGGAACCAACTCTCGAGCTTTAGAGTGGCCGAGTCGGAGCCGAGGTCGGCTCCGAACCCATCCAGCAAGAAGAAGGCGAGAAGAAGACAACTAACATGGAACGTTATGGTAAGAACATAACTTCTATTTTCCTGATAATACTAGATTTAAAAGATGCATATCACATTCCTGTTTACCCCGACTGCAGGTGTTTCTTAAGGTTTTGTGTGCCTATATCACATTATCAATTCTCTGCCTTAACATTTGGACTATCCACTGTTCCAAGAGTGTTCACAGAGTGTTTAGCTCCAGTTATTGCTCATTGCAGGCTACAGAGTATCCACACTTTTTCATATTTAGATGACTTGATTATCTTTGCAGAGTCTTTTTCAAAGTGTCAGGAATCTCTTGGGTGAGAGATCTCTTACACAAGCTGGGATTCCAAGAAAAACATTCAAGCCTTTTTTGACTCCTCACAAGATTGTGTTTCTGGGATGTCACCATAATTTAAAGACATTTCCTTCCACATTAAAAAAAAAAACAGATATATTGCTAGATCTATGTCAAGGTTTTTCCTGTCAGACTTTAGTCAGTGTGAGGGAATATCTCAGTATTTTCGGTCTCATTACATCTATGAGTCACATGATACCCCTGGCAAGACTCCACATGAAAAACACAATGGTATCTAAAGTCTCTTTGGTCCCAGCACCAACACTAATTGTTATTTCAAATCCTGGTGAAAACTTAAAGGTATCCAT
>NC_056729.1:1859408575-1859455133 GCF_019279795.1 Protopterus annectens | reverse complement strand
AACAGACTTTGAGGAGTACTGGTAGTTGCTCAGCAAGAAGCAGTACAAGTTCCAGACACGCCTTCCAGTAACAGAGGAGAGTATAAAGCAGCTGCACACAGACCTGGTTAAAATAAACTCAACACTGATAAAGTCTATGAACACAAACAATAAAAAAGCTTTAAATCAGCTGCACACAGACCTGGTAAAAATAAACTCACTGATGAAGTCTATGAACACAAAAGTACAGTTTTGTACCTAACATAAATGTAGATGTCCGATAGGTATGCATCTGCAGTCCTAACATATGGGTTGTCCTGCCTCAGGCAGCCCTTCGGTCGGCCGGATTCCAAAGTCTGGGTCTGGCCTCGGCTGATGTCGCACTTCACCCGACGTCACAGCTGCTGGGGTATAAAGGCATCAGCCGACGCCATTTTCCTCAGTGTTTCTTGCCCCAGATGCCAGGTGCCCTCTAGGAAGGCTAAATTTGGATAAATGCAAATAATTCCAAACAGTAGAGAGCAAACAATATATATATATATATATATATATATATATATATATATATATATATATATACCCTAGGAATACCACAGAGGGGAAGGAGGGTGGGTAATCCTGACTGCAGATGCATACCTATCGGACATCTACATTTATGGTAGGTACAAAACTGTACTATGTCCTTCAAGGATGCATCTGCAGTCCTAACATATGGGTAGAATACCATAGCCAAACTGGGGGAGGAGGCACTAAGATAAAGATGGTGTAGTTAAGATCCCTTGCAAAACAGCAGTTGCAAAACCTGCTCGGGATCTAGAGTATAAGGAAGATTATAATGCTTGGCAAATGTATGCACGGAGCTCCAAGTAGCAGCTTCTAAAATGTCTTTGGTAGCCACTCCTCGTAGGAAAGCTGTAGTGGTGGCTGTAGCTCTTGTGGAATGAGGTCTGATATTTTCAGGAGTTGTCTTTCCATGAAAAGAGTAACAAAATCGAATACAATTTCCTATCCATTTTGAGATTGTCTGTTTTGAAATTGCTTTTCCTTGCACTCCTGTTGCATATGCTACCAGAAGCTGGTCAGTTTTTCTGCTGGTCTTAGTTCTGTCCAGATAGTAGCGTAATTGTCTGTGCATATCCAAGGTATGTAGCAGTCTTTCCCCCCTGTTCTGTGGGTTGGGGAAGAATGTAGGTAAATGAATCGCTTGGTTCAATGCAACTCTGGAGACCACTTTTGGCATAAAGGTAGGGTTAGTTCTCAGAGAGACTCTATCCTGATGAAAGATAAGGAAAGGTTGTACTGCCATTAATGCCTGTAACTCAGATACCCTTCTTGCTGAAGTGATTGCTAGCAGGAAAGCAGTTTTCCAAGACAAGAACTGTAGTTCTGCTGTTGCTGCTGGTTCAAAAGGGGGAAGTGTTAACTTTTCCAGCACAAAGTTGAGATCCCATGTAGGTAAAGGTGGTTTCCTTGGAGGTTTTACATTTTTGATTCCTCTCAAGAACTGCCAGAGTAGAGGATGAGAAAAGACAGGAGGATCCATGTTGTATTCTGTTGAAATTGCTGATGCATGAATCTTAATGGAGGAGTAAGACAGGCCATTGTGGAACAGTTCTGCTAAGTATTCCAGGATGTGTGCTATGTTTGCCAATGAGACATTTTCTCCCTTTGCTGCACTCCAAATGAGGTATCTTTTCCACTTGGCTGAATAAGTTTTCCTTGTGGAGGGTCTGCGTGCCTCCAGGATAATGTCCTTAACCCTCTGAGATAAATCTGGGTTATTTTGTTTTATGTAATATTCCAAGCAGCTAGCTGCAGTGTTTTCAAGTTTGGATGTAGGATCTTGTAGTTGTTCTGTGTTAGCAGTAAAGGACACAGAGGTAGATGCCATGCGTGTGTCCGAGACATGCTTCTCAGTAGTGGGTACCAATGCTGCCTCGGCCAGTCTGGAGCTATCAGGATTACCCTTGGCTGATCCTCTCTGATCTTCAGTAGGACTTGGTACATCAAAGGAAGAGGTGGAAATGCGTATGCTGTCAGGTTTTTCCAGCTGAAGGAAAGGGAGTCCACCCTCCAAGCAAGTGGGTGGTATGCTCTTGTGCAGAATTTCTTCAATTGGTGGTTGTGTGGGGAGGCGAACAGGTCTATTTCTGGTAGTCCCCATTTCTTTGTTATGGCTTTGAATATATCTGGATGCAGCATCCATTCGTGAGCATCCGTGGTAGTTCTGCTTAAGGTGTCTGCTAGAGAATTTTCTTTTCCTGGTACAAATCTGGCCTGAAGTTGAATGTTGAGATTCAGGGCCACATTCCACAGGTCCATTGCCATCCGGCATAGAGGATATGAGTGTGTACCTCCCTGTTTGTTGATGTACCACATGACTGTGGTATTGTCCGTCCTTATCAGCAGATGACCCTGTTGAAGGAGTGGTCTGAATGCCTGGATCACATGTTTCACTGCCAGCATCTCCTTTAGATTTATGTGTAGATTCAGCTGGTCTTGGGTCCATAGGCCTTGTATACATTTGTCCACCATGTGTGCCCCCCAGCCTAGGTCTGAGGCGTCCATGGTGATGGTCTGGCTTGGATGAGGTTTGTGGAAAGGCAATCCTTTGTTCAACTGACAGGCCTGAGCCCACCACAGGAATTCTTGCTTCAGGCATGGAATTATTGGAATCTGGGCTTCTAGACTGTGCTTGTGTTGAGACCATACATTCCTTAGGTACCATTGTAACTTTCTCATATGCAGCCTGGCATGCGGAATCAATATTATGCAGGATGCCATGTAACCCAGGGCTTGCAGGACTTTCCTTGCAGTAAGTTGAGTTTGTTTAGTTAATGTCATGAAGTAGACTGGTAGTTGCTTTTGTTTTTCTTCTGTGAGAAAAGCCATCTGAATTGATGTGTCCAGTTCTGCACCCAAGAATGTTATCCTTTGGGATGGTACTAGTCTTGACTTTTGTATATTGACTGTGTATCCCAAGGCTTGCAACAGTTGTATGACATTTTCCAAATCTTTTGTTAATTTTGCCTTGTTGTCCGCTTGTATTAGGCAGTCGTCCAGGTATGGGTAAATTTGAATTCCCTGAAGCCTGCAATGAGCAATTACTGATGCCAGGCATTTCGAGAATACTCTGGGCGCAGTAGATAAGCCAAAGGGCAATGCTGAGAATTGATAATGCTCTGATCCTGCAAGAAATCTGAGGTATCTTCTGCAATCTGGTCGTATAGGGACGTGCAGGTATGCCTCCTTGAGATCTAGAGTCATCAGCCAAGACTCCTTGCCCAGCATGGGAAGAAGCTGCTGGAGGGTCAGCATTTTGAATTTTGGGACAATGAGGTATGTGTTCAGTGCGGACAAGTCGAGAATAGGTCTCCACTGATTTTCTTTTCTTGGTACAAGGAAAAGCCTGGAGTAAAATCCTTGGCCTTGTTCCATAGGTGGCACCTTTTCTATAGCTCTCATCCTTAGTAAGTTGTTGATTTGTCTTAGAGCGTCTGTTTTTTGGCTTGGTGGTAGGTTTGGCATTCCCCTTTTTTGGTAGAGTGTGGAAGTGAAACCTGTAGCCCTTGTCTATTGTTTGTAAAGTCCATTTGTCTCCTGTAATGTAATGCCAGTTGTCGGAAAATAAGGCTAGCTTTCCGCCCAAGGGAGCTTCCAGTTGTTCCCTGGTAGGTGGAACCAGAGCCAAGTCATTGTGTCTGCCCTGTGGAAGTGGTTGTAGTTGAATCTGTGGCAGTACTTCTCTGGTTGGTAGGTTGCCACTGACGTCCCCTGTAGGCACCCCTAGATTGACCTCTGCCTCTTGGGCGTCTATTTCTGCCTCTCTGTGCTCTGGAGCTGTTTGGAAAGGACCAATTCTTCGAAGGCCAATTTCTGCTAAACCTCGGAGGTTGGACCTGTAAGAAATCCTTGACTGTTTGGACAGATTTTTCTTTTTCTTCCACCTTCTTTAGAACCTCCTGTGCAGGGGAGCCAAACAAGCTTTGTTTCTCCATGGGAGCATCTAGGAGTTTTGACTTAACATGGTCTGGTAAGGATTGTTCTTTTAACCAAGCATGTCTTCGAATCACTGTTCCAGTCATAGCTGATCTAAAGGAAGCCTCCAGTGCATCATAGCCACATTTTAAGAAATGGTTACTGACCTGCTGAGAATTATGTACCAAATCCTGAAGGGACTTGCGGTCTATAGGTTCAGGAGAGGACAGTTTTTTATTTAGCTGGTCTAACAAAAATTCCTGGTACTGAATCATGTGAAATTGACAGTTTAAGGCCCTAGCCGAAAGAGTAGCAGAAGTATAAACCTTTTTACCCCATCTCTCTAATGCTCTAGATTCCCTTTCAGAGGGAAGAGGGTTTTTGGCAGAAGCAGCTGCCACACCTTTAGGGCCCTGTGAAATGGTTCCAGGGTCTGCAACAGGAGCCTTATACAAATGGTAGTGTGTGTCCGTGACCCTGTAATATCTGTCAGGCTTGGCAGGGGCCGGAGGAAGAGAATCAGGGGCAGTACAGGCATCATTATATGCATCAACAACTGTCAGTACTGGCGGAATGGCTAAAGGCCTATGCTGTGGTAAGTGTAAAAAAGTCCTTAGCCTTTTCCTTGAATCTGAAAAATCCTGGCCCTGCCATTGGAAGTGTTCCCTCATAGCATGTAAGGTTTCCCCAAAAGAAAATTCTTCAGGAGGAGAAGCAGAAGGAATGGAATTTTCTGCATCAGAATCCTCATAAGGAGAATATGGGCCTTCCTGAGGGTCTGAAATGTCTGAGTCATCCGAGGAATAGTCTGTAGAGACAGGTTCCGGGGGTTCAGTCCTAGGCCTCTTATCTGGAGGGGGCTGAGAGGCCCTGTCTGGGTGAGGTTGGGATCCCCTGATCAAAGAAATGAGATCCTCAGCCAGGCTGAGTATTTGGGAACTAGAGGTAGGCCTATGTGAGGGAGTTTTAGCAGGTAAGGCCTTAGAAGATTTAGCTGCTTTAGCCCTGGTAAAAGCCTTGATAGACATAGAAGCAGGGGGTCTAGCAGCCCCACGTGCAGGGGTAGATATGTCTCCCCTGATCAAAGAAATGAGATCCTCAGCCAGGCTGAGTATTTGGGAACTAGAGGTAGGCCTATGTGAGGGAGTTTTAGCAGGTAAGGCCTTAGAAGATTTAGCTGCTTTAGCCCTGGTAAAAGCCTTGATAGACATAGAAGCAGGGGGTCTAGCAGCCCCACGTGCAGGGGTAGATATGTCTAAAGGAATAGTGTCTGACAAGTCCTGGGTGCCTGCTTCTGTAGCAGTAAATTCAGTAGCAGATTCAGCCATGCTCTGTGAGGCCTCGGCTATCGGAGGCATGCTTTCGGCCGAAGGAAGAACCGAGGACTCGGTTTCGGCTGAAACCTAGACACTCGCGGTTGGCCTAACGGTGGTTTCAGCCGAAACCGCGGGCCGCGAGTGTCGGTCCTTTTCCTTGCGCTTTTTAGCTAATTGTGTAGTCGGAGTCTCCGATGGCATTTTGTAAGCAAAAGCGGGACCAAAAAACTCCTCTGCAAACTCCGACCGATGTCTGAGTGTCCGTCGGTTGAAGGAAGCACAGGCTAGACAAGCTGATACGTCGTGGTCTGGGCCTAAGCAAGGAAGGCAGTAAGAGTGGAAATCCTTATGAGGTATTTGTTTCCCACAAGTTAAACAATTATTTACTTTTTCTGACATCGGCTGAGGCAAGAAAGAGTCCCCAACGGGGTACTTAGCTTTTTAGAAGTCTTTGGTAGTAGAAATCTCTGGATCTGACCGACCGGCACTTGCGAACAGCTTCTGCTTCGGGCACCACGCGGCAAGAAAGACTGAGGAAAATGGCGTCGGCTGATGCCTTTATACCCCAGCAGCTGTGACGTCGGGTGAAGTGCGACATCAGCCGAGGCCAGACCCAGACTTTGGAATCCGGCCGACCGAAGGGCTGCCTGAGGCAGGACAACCCATATGTTAGGACTGCAGATGCATCCTTGAAGGACATCAATAAAAAAGCTATAAATCAGCTGCACACAGACCTGGTTAAAATAAATTCAACATTGATGGAGTATATGAACACAAACAATAAAAAAGCTATAAATCAGCTGCACACAGACCTGGTTAAAATAAACTCAACATTGATGGAGTACATGAACACAAACAATAAAAAAGCTATAAATCAGCTGCACACAGACCTGGTTAAAATAAACTCAACACTGATGGAGTCTATGAACACAAACAATAAAAAAGCTGTAAAAATGGAAGAAGCGTTGAACAGATATTCAAATAAGGTGACAGAACTGCAAAACTCAGAGGCTGAAATGTAGAAAAGGCTGGCTGAATATGAGACTGCACAAGAAAAGATGTTTAAAGAATAATAAAATTGACAGAGCATGTAGGGAAAATCTGAGAATTTATGCTGTACCAGAGAAGTTAGAAGGAACGTACTGTATTCATTTTATGAAAGCACAAATAAGCAACTGGACTGGTATTCCAAAACAGTAATTGTTAATTGAAAGAGCACATTGTGTGCATGCTCCAAATCTGGTTACTAGAAGACAATCTAGACCTTTAATAGTAAGGATGCAGTCTTATCGGCAGGAAGACATGATTCTGACAAAACTGTAGCAGAAAGACAAAGTGCTAAAGGTGAGAGACAGAGTGTTTGTGGAGAATGATTACTCATTGTATACCAGGCAGAAGAGGAATAAATATATTCCTTTATTTAGGGAATGTAGAGAAGCAGGCATGAGAGTCAAACTGCTGTATCCAGCCATCTTGAAATTGTTTTCCCTGAAGAGACAAAATCATATTTTGATGAAGTGCATGCTTAGGAGGAAACACAAAAGTTTGTCCAACAAATGGTAAGCTGTGAAATAGAAAGAGGTTCTGCTTCATGTCCTTCTGGTGATAAGGACTACAGAAAGACTAAGCCCATTAAATCTTTTCTACTATTTCAATGGAAAACGGCTTTGAGAAGGAAACAACAGTTGACAGAAGAATCAAGAATATGTTGGAAATGAAACAGAGGCAGGATTTGGGAGATGGAGATGAACAGGAATAAAACTAGTAACCTGGAAACTGATAAATGTGGGATGACAAAAAACAAAGTCATGTACTCACCATAAGGTTCCATGTGAGTTGTTCCATCTCATCTTCATTCTTCACTGATGGGTTCAGAGCCGAGCCTTGGCTCCAACACAGCCGATTAGCAAAGCTCAAAGATTACCAGTAGCTCGAGATAAATCCCCTTATCCCATGATGCATTGCTGGAATTACCTCAAATCTTGTTTGCTGCGTGCACCATATCCTAGTAAGAGGACTAATCTCCCCAGACAGGAAGAAACATTGAATAACCAGTATGAAGACAGTCTCTAGGTCAACCGTCAGCCAGGTGGGGGAGCAAGGGAGGGACGTGAGAATGAAGGCGAGATGGAACAACTCACATGGAACGTTATGGTGAGTACATAACTTCTTTATGTGAAGTTGTTCAATCTCGCCGTTCATCCTTCACTGATGGGTAGCGGCCCTAGCACTCTAAATCCTGGGTGGCTCACGGGAGCACATTTTTCAGGACTGTAGAACCAAAGGAATCCCTGTCTCTGGAGGCCTTGTCCACTTTGTAATGAGTGATAAAAGTGTGAGGCTTAGACCAAGTGGCTGCAGCACAGATATTATCAAGAGGTAACTTGGCTTGAAAGGCCGAAGAAGTAGAGACTGCTCTGGTTTAATGCCCCTTCACTTTATGCAACAAAGACCTATTAGCAGATGAGTAAGTGTAGGTGATACAATCTGAAACCACTTAGAAAGGGTTGTTTTAACCACTGGTCTACCTTTTCTGGTTTCAGAGAATGAAACAAAAAGCTGGTCTGACTTTCTGAAGTCTTTTATTCTGTCCAGATAATAATATCTAAGCTGTCTATGAACATCAAGTTTCTGCAGCATGTATTCTAATTTGTTGGTATGGTTGGGGGAAAAAAACAGGTAACTCAATAACTTGATTGGTGTTTGTCTCAGAACATACTTTAGGCAAAAAAAGAAGGGTTAGTCCTAAGGGATACTCTGTCAGGATGAAAAATCATATAGGGGGCTTGACAGATAATGCCTGAAGCTCTGACACTCTGCGGGCAGAAGTAATGGCCACTAGAAAAATAGTTTTCCATGACAGAAACTTGAGCTCATGAGAAGATACTGGTTTGAAGGGAGAAAGAATACAGGAAAGCATGAAATTCAAGCTCCAGAGAGAATAAGGAGTCTTCACTGGAGGTCTCATGTGAAAGGTACCTTTGAAGAAGGCCTAGGATAACTGGTGTTGCATAATATTCAGTCCATCAGTACCTAGATGGAAATTAGATATAGCTGCTAACTGGACCCTAATGGTAGCAGCTGCTGCTTCTTCATGAAAAATCTCAGTCAAGAAGTCTAGTATGGATGACAATGGAGCTTGGTACGGATCAAGGTTTTTGTTAGAAACGCAAATGGAAAATCTTTTCCACTTACTACAATACAATTTTCTGGTGGAAGGTTTGTGGAAAGTCAACAAAATTTGACTTGTGCCATCTGAAAGATTATGAAGCCTGGCTATACGGAGAACTGGAGCAGCCAAGCAGTTAGCTTCAGTGACTGCAAGGAAGGATGGAGGTCCCCTGACGGGTGTGTCAGAAGGTCTGGAACTGGGTCCAGGGTCCATGGATCCTCCAAGAGATGATGGTACAGAAATGGAACCCAAATCTGCCGAGGCCAATGAGGGGCTATAAGAATGACAGTCCTTCCCAGTGACTTCGCTTTCTGTAAAAATCTGGGTATCAGCGGAATTGGAAGAAATGCATAGAGGAGATTCGGGGGCCAATTGTGTACAAGTGCATCCCTCGGGGGTTCTCCCCGAGGGGGGATCAGGGCAAAGTAGCTTCTGCATTTGGTGTTGATGTAACTGGCAAAGAGATCACAGCAAGGCTGGCCCCATTTGCGGAAAATCCTATCCGCAATCTCCTGTTTTAGATACCATTAGTGTGGCAACAAAATTGCCCTGCTCAGCTTGCCCGCTATCACACGATCTCCCCGGGATGTGCATTGCTAACAGAAAGCGTTTGGATGACACAGCCCACTGCCAAACTCTGATAGGCTTCTTGGCAAAGGGGGTAAGACTTGGTCCCACCCTGTTTGTTCAAATACCAGACCACTGACATGTTGTCTGTCTGTATGGCAATTGTCCCTAGAAAGAGACAGTCCAGAAAGTACTGCAACGCCAAAAGTACTGCTCTCATCTCTAGGACATTGATATGCAAATGTGACTCGATCTGTCCCCCCCCCCCCTATCAGGGAAGCGTCCGTGGTCACAGTGGCTACTGGAGGGGGGAGTACAAAGGGGCATCCTATTGTGACATGTAGAGACATCAACCACCAATGAAGATCCCTCTTGCAAGAGTTTGTAATCAGAATCATATGGTTCATTGGCAACTCCTGGAAAGACCACTGAGTAAACAGGAGCCACTGAAGAATCTGCATATGCATCCTCGCCAATGGAATGGCTAAAATTGCTGCCGCCATCAAACATAGTACTTTCAAGACCTCTGCAGCTGGAGCTTTGTTCTTTGAAACCAGTGAAATGATGTGTTGGCGAAGAATTGATACCCTTTCGACTGGAAAATGTAGAGTGGTGGATAACGTGTCTAACTCTGCCCCTATAAAGACAATATGCTGTGATGACGACAAGGCAGACTTTTTGAAGTTGACCATAATGCCTAAGTGGTTGCAGAGTCTCAGAGTGGATTCTGTTGCCTGAATCAGCTGATGCCTGGTGGTGGAGGTAAGGAGCCAATCGTCTAAGTACGGAAAGAATCAGTTGATGCCTGGTGGTGGAGGTAAGGAGCCAATCGTCTAGGAACGGAATCACCTGGAATCCTAGACGCCTCAGGTGAGCCGTGACCACTGCCATACATTTGGTAAACACTCTGGGGGCTGTAGTGAGACCAAAGGGCAGGGCTTGAAACTGGTAGTGACTGGTGCACACACAGAAACAGACAGCAGGGCAGTTGGGCCTCCTCTCAGGAACGCTGGTAGGGTTGGCCAGAGAAATGATCTCTGTCACCCTGGTGTTGCGGACCCCCTCTGCCGCAAGGGTGGCGTCTTCCATTATTACCCCCTCCTCTGCCCCTGGAGAGGGGTTCTCCACGTGTGTCCTGAAAGGCTCCTTGGGCTTTTCGGAACCACATCTTTCCTCCCCTTTGGCCTTTGGGAAAAGGCCGAGTAGGGGTGGAAAAACTGACTCCAACGGCAGACAGTCTTTCCCTCCTATTCACATCTGGTCAATGTTTCCTTTACCTTTGGCCAAAACAAGGACGACTCGTCAAATGGGGTGTTTACAAATGAAGGCATGCCTGCGAAGAGCAATCCCTATAACTGCAGCCCTACTCGAACCATCAGCCGCATATGATATGAGGCGCATGGACAAGTTCATAATGGAATTAAGGGTAGCAAGCTGGGCCGAAACTTTGTCAGAGACGCCTGCAGCTACAGTACCCTGAAGAAAATCTCCCAACTCCTTAAGAAGATCTCTTTGCAGTCTGGTGAAATGGGTCAGATAGTTCAGTGATCGCAGAGTGAAAGTTGCTGAACTGAACATGCATTTCCCATATCTATCCATGATCCTGGACTCTGTTAGGAGGACAGATAGACGCAGAAGTTTCCAACAATTCCTTCTTTGTGGCTGCCGCCACCCCCATGGCATCAGCAGGAACTCCTTTAGACAGAAAGAATTTATCGACAGGGGCGGAAATAAATTTATTGGGTCTCCAGAGGACAGGCTCCATGGACTCCGGTGACTCCCACATCCTACGAGAGACCAATTGCATAAGTTCATCGCAGGGTGGAGACACCCAGGAGGTGGAAGGTTGAGACCCGAAAGCCTTCAGAAGAACCGACTCATCCTCAGTAGGTGTTTTTTGACTGCCAATCACCCATCTGCCTAAGGATCTCAAGTATCTCCGCAAAGGAGATGTCCTCAGAGGGGGGGGTTGAGGAGACTATTTTGACTCCTCCAAGTCGGTGTCAGATGTCAGGGACTCCTGTGGGGAGTCCAAGTGCCTTCTCTTGCACAGTCTCTTTCTAGGTACTTCCTCAGTGGGGACTTCTGGGGATGTCTCAAAAGAGCAGGGAGTGCCCAGTGGGGCTACCTGAGGTTCTGGAACTCTACCCTTGGGATGACCGATGCTAGCAGAAGTGGACACAAGCACTTTAAGGGAAGAAGAAGCCAAACCTGATGATGAGGAAGTCTTTGGAGATAACACTCGCCTCAAGGCTTCAAAAGCATCACGACTCCTATGAGAAGGAGTCGATGGACCCGAAGGAACCGCGATCCCCTCCTGCACCGATGCAGTGGGCACCGAGCCCGAGGTAAGAGCCAAGCTCACCCGAGCTGAAGCCCCGAGAGGAAGAGTCGGCATCAACAAGTCAGTGCGACTATCCTCCCCGGATCCGACAGTGGAGCGTCGGCTCCTAGAGTCCCCGGTCGGCACTGAGGACGTCTGAGCAGATGGAGCCAATGATACTGGAACAGCCGTTGGCTCCAAGGGTTCTACAATCAAGTCGGCCTCCTTCGGCTCAGAAGGGCTGGTACGGCTCGGAGGAGGAGTAGTCAAATCAGGAAGTGTGGTCTTCCGTTCTGACGCCTGGGTCAGAGCCAACAACAATTTAGCTAGGCCTGGTGCTATTAAAAGCTTCTGTACCAGTCGATCCATGTCCGAGTCAGAAAGGCTAACTGATGACCTGGAAGAAAGCACCGATGGTGCCGACTGGAGAAGTGGCGAAGAGGGAATCTAAGAGACCCGTACCAAGCCAGAGTCCCGGCTCTGAAAAGAGCAGACTGTCGGCTCCGAAAGCTGTGGAGCCAAAGTCACAGAATACTCCACTTTTTTTGATTTTTTTGATTTAGACTCCGTGGAAGATTTTGAGGATTTTGATGATTTGCTGGCCCCATCCTGGTCAGACAAAGCTTCTACAAAGGGGTGCTTAAGGATACCTTGATCTGAAAGTTTCCTCTTCCTCTCAGCCAGCACACTAGTAGAAAAGGAGTGGCAGATACTGCAGGACTCCTGAAGGTGCACCTCACCCAAACAATAAACGCACTGAACATGTGCATCTGTCACAGACATGGGGTGGGAGGATGGCATAATGGTTAAGGTGTTTACCTGGCAAACACAAGGTGCAGGGTTTGATTCTCAAGTGGGGTAATTGGCTAGGCTTAAAATGGCCCACAAGGGGCAATTAGCCTAGTACTAACCTATGAACATATTTTGTCCGCAGTCTGGACATTTTTTGAAGTCATACTGCGGATGTTTCTCCTTATCTTCAGACATAATATCTAATTAGAAAAAAAAACACCACAAGACTATCAACAACTTTAACAAACGCCCAACGGGGCCACTCTAAATATAATACAATAGAGAATAAATATATTCTCCTAACTATTCTAAACTATTCAAACTACTGAGGCCGAGGCCGAGAAGCAAGAAGTCATGCAAAATGTAGCAAGTTATAAAAGGGAAAGGGGAACACTTTTAACAGTCTAACTCTATCTAAGCAATAGAAATATAAACATATACAAGAGAAATATGAGGAAAAACTTGCAAATATGTAGAAAATCCCACAAAAAGTCTCGAGCAACACTGGAAGCCAAGAGATCAGTGCCGTGTCAAACTAGATCTGAGGCAATTCCAGCAATGCATCATGGGATAAGAGGCTTGGTCTCAAGCTACTGGTATTCTTTGAGCATTGCTAATCGGTCGTGTCAGAGCCGAGGATCAGCTCCGAACACATCAGTGAAGAATGAAAGGCGAGACTGAACAACTTCACATCAATTATTATATTTGCGAAACATGACAAAACAAGAAAATCTGAAAATATTGGACTTCCTTAGACTTTGTTAAACTTGTAGGGGACTTTAAAGCATATGCACTGCTTCATGTTATTAATGTTCAGAGAATAAAATCCGTAACTTGGAAACTGACAAATGTGGGATTACAAAGTAATAAGTATACTTGTGAAACATGGCAGAACAAGATAATTTGGAAATATTGGATTTTTGTGAATTTTGTTAAACTTGTAGGGGATTCTAAACCATATGCCCCACTTCATGTCATTAATATTTGGAGAACTACTTTGTAGAGGAGAAGAGGAGGGAGAAAGTTAACTGTAAGTAAAACAAATTTCTTTTTTTCTTAATGGTACTATTTAAACATTGCATGACTTTCTTAGCAAGCCATGAAGTGAAGTTTTCTCTCTTTTTTGTAATGGGAATTCTAATATAAACAGATGTTTATTTCTCCCTTCCTCTTTTTCTTTATTCGGTTTTAAGAAATGTAGGCACTGCAACGTAAAAAAAAAAAGGAGAGAGGAAAGGTCTGGTTAAGACAGCATGACAAAAGAAAAAAAAATAGTGTGCTTTTTTTCATGCTTGTATAGGGAAATGATTGGTTTAAGGCCCTTGGCTTTATCCAGCAATAAATTTACTACAGAACATACAAATGAAAATGAATATCAAATATTATAAGGCTTTTTTTCTGATAAACAAAGTATCCTTAGCAGTGTGTGTCTGGTTTACATATCACCAGAAGACAATGCCAACCCACACCTTCAACTACTAATCTCCCCACCATCTTTCTTCTCTTTTTCTCCTGTTCCTACCTCCAACATAAAAAAACTCTTAACTAAACTTAAGCCCACCAAATTAGCAGCAGACAACCTCCCAAGTGAATACCTAGAAATCGCAGCTGATGCTCTAGCCTACCCAGTATCCATCATGATTAACTGATCTCTGTCAAAGTTACGTTCCCACACTATGGAAAGTATCACATATAATTCCCCTCCACATAGGTGGCCCCTCCACAGAACTAACCAGTTACCGCCCCCCATAGCTATTCTCTCTCCACTCTCCAAAATACTAGAGAGATGCATTCACTCTCAGGTCTCAGACTTCCTCCTTACTAACAACCACCTTTCCAATACTCAACATGGTTTCCGACCAAACCATAGCACCACCCCTGCCTTACTCTCCTTTACTAACACTATCCTTCAGCATAAAACAATGGCTCTCTCTCCTATGCTACTTTTCTAGACCTATCTAAAGCATTCGACATGGTCCCCCACAAACAACTCATCTCTGTCCTCAATAACCTATGCTTCTCTCAATCAGTCACCAACTGGTTTCAGAGTTACCTGTCTGACCGCCAACAATCTGTTTTATGGCAGACTGACATATCTCCCCAACTACCTGTCTCTATAGGGGTTCCCCAAGGATCCATCCTTGGACCCCTACTCTTCTCTATTTTCACCAATAATCTAGCCTCTGCCACCAAACATGGCACACACATAAAATACGCAGACGACTCAACCATCATCTGCTCAGCACAGTCCCTACCCAAACTGCAAAAAGCACACAGAAAGCTTTTTCCTCTGTTGAAACTTGGTTATCCGCTGCCCATTTAATACTCAACCCAAACAAATCTAAACTACGCATCTTTCAACCCACCAAACATACTCAAAACAACTCTCACTTTAACATCACAGCAAAAGACACTACTATACACCCAACAGAACACACCAAATTGCTAGGAGTTGAAAGACTTCTTCTTCTTCTTTCGGCTTTTTCCCGGTTAGGGGTCGCCACAGCGGATCACTTGTCCACTCATGATTGGCAGCGGAGTTTTACAGTGTCAAGTTGCCTGCCCTGCGCCCAACCTTCCACAGAAGGCACACACACGCACTCACACCTAGGACCAATGTAGAGTGTCCAATCCACCTGCAGCATGTCTTTGGGATGTGGGAGGAAACTGGAGCACCCGGAGGAAACCCACGCAACCACAGGGAGGACATGCAGACTTCGCACAGAAGGCACCTGAGCCGAGGATCGAACCGGTGAACCTCTTGCTGTGAGGCGACAAAGCTAACCACTGCACCACCATGGCCGCCCTGCTAGGAGTTGAAAGACAATAAACTAAAATTTGACATTCACATATTCATGACCATAAAAAAAGTCCACAAAAAACTAGGATCATTATACAGAAATAAGCAACTTCTCACCAAAGCAGCAAAGATTTCAGTAGCAAATTCCCACCTTATCTCCACCCTACTTTATACCTCTCCAATATATACCAACCTAAGGCAATGCGATCTAAACAAGCTCGAGACCTGCTACAACAAAATCGCCAAATTCGCCACAGGGGCATCCTACCATAGTCAACACTGTCTCTCACTTACTGAACTGGGCTGGCTTGAACTCCCTCACCTCCTTCAATGGTATCAACTTGCACTCGCCCACAAACTAGTAAACCATGCACTGAACATCCCATCCCTCCAGAATCTACTCCAACCCTTATCGCACCACCAGAGCACTAAGATCCAGCAACAAAAAATCATTTACAGGTCACTAAAGCCAATAACTCTGCTGGAAAAGCGCTACTCTCTTACACCATAGCCAAATTATGGAACTCCTTCCAACCCACAATTACCTCTGTACCATCATGCACCCACTTCAAAACTTTACTAAAAGCGGACCTAAAAACATGCTGGCTATGCCCTTGCAACTCCCCCTCTAATATCACCCACCCCATCCACCCACTACCTTTTATTCCACCCCACTAACTACCTTGATTATAGCAAGCTCGGATGCTCCTAAGCCTAACTACTTATTATACAGCAGGAACTTCGTATTGTAACAATTGTTAATGTGTGTTATGTACTTCGCAGATGATAAGATTCTAGTTGTCTACTGATGTACCATGTTCTTCATCTGTAACTATGTTTGTAATTTTAATCGCTATGTTGATCAAATTGTTAATTGCTATGTAAATCCAATGTAACTACTGTCTGTATATTTTAACTTTGGAGCTTTTCTCCCGGGGCCACTGCTGAAAATGGACCTACGTCCAGTCGGATACTCATGGTCAAAAAATGTAAATAAATTAATAATAAAAAAAGAAATAATTTGATAGAGAAATGGCCTGGACAAATTGTTTACTAAAAGCATTTAAGTGTTGTCACATCTGCGAGAGCAATAAAGATAAGACAAAACCAGATAACACTTACTAAAACCACAGGCTAAACCATGCATCTTAACACGAATAACCATTAGTTTTTTGGGTATCTCGAGCCTGTAAGAGTGGCTTTCAGTTTAGAGCTTTGGTTCTTATGTACATAGTTTTGTGTGTTATTATTAAGTTAATAGGTTTTAGGGGATATTTTGTGTGTGTGTGTGTGTGTGTGTGTGTGTGTGTGTGTGTGTGTGTGTGTGTGTGTGTGTGTGTGTGTGTGTGTGTGTGTGTGCATTTATGTTTGAGGGTTTTCATTAAAACAAAAAGATCTGCAAGATGTGACATAGGCTCAAATGGAGACTATAAGAAAAAATAAGTTATGTACTCACCATAATGTTTCATCTGAGTAGTTCTACTTCATTTATCTTCAACCTGTGGGTCTTCGGATCCGTATCGGCTCCGACATGGCTGCATTTTCCAGCTACAGCTCTGAGCTCCATGCTCCTCCCCTTACCCATAATGCCCCTGTCTCCCTTCTCCCTTCAGATTGAGTTTGCTGCCTAATACATAAGAGATACCTGACCTAATAACACCTTATCCTCCAACACCAACATCACAAAAGAACTTTAGCCCTGACAGAACCAAAGACCCCAGCAACAATTGTCTGACACAAAGGATGTGTCAAATCCCAAAGGATAAAGGTAGAGGGAAGGGGGGGAGGAATGGCTGAAGACAAATGAAGTAGAACTACTCAGATGGAATGTTATGGTGACTCCATAACTTCTTTAGTTTACTTCATTTAGTTTACTTCATTTGGTCTTCAACCTGTGGGACAGAGTCCTCAGCTACCTAACTCTTGGGAGGCCCTCATGGAAGGATACTCCGAAGCACTGCAGAGCCAAAGGATGTTCTACTTCTAGAGATCAAATCCAGTTTATAATGAGAGACAAAGGTATGGGATGAAGCCCCAATAGCAGCTGAACAAATATCATCCAAAGAGACCCTAGAACAGAAGGCCGCTGACGTAGCCATAGATCAGGTTGAATGAGTCTTCACTTTTCCTGGAAGAGACAAACCTCTATCTGAGTAAGCCCAGCCAATGCACTGTGAAATCCAGTGACCAATAGTCACTTTTGAGACAGGTTTACCAAAGAAGGACTTGGCATAGGACACATAAAGTTGATCAGACTTGCTGAAAGGTTTAGTTCTGTGCAGATAAACCCTCAACTGCCTATGGACATCCAGTAAATGTAATTTGTATTCCCCTTTGTTCTGGTAGTTCGGAAAAAATACAAGTAAATTAATAATCTGATTTATATTGACTTTCAAAGCTACCATGGGAAGGAAGGAAATGTTAGTGCGAAACGACACTCTAGCTTTGTGAAAGATCATGTAAGGGGGTTTTACAGAAAGAGCTTGACGCATCAACAACCTTCTAGCAGATGTGATAGTAATCAAGAAGACAGTTTTCCAGGTCAAAAATTGCAGATCCACAGATGCTGTAGGCTCAAAGGGAGGAGAAACCAATGTCTGCAACAACAAAGCAAGGTCCCATAGAGAGATAGGGTCCTTAACCGGAGGTCTGAGAATAAAGGCACCTTTGAAGAAGGTTTTTCAAAGTTTAGCAGAAGCCACTGTGGTGGCAGGAAAGGTAGCTTTCATCCTTCTAAGTTGGGAACTGCTGATTGAGAGCTCAGTGTCTGTTATTCGTAAAGTGTATTAGCTCTGGTTTAAGCACTTGGGCTTCAGGCCAGTTATTTTACATTAAGAAGGTTCGTGGTCTGCACTCTTGTGGGAGGAGAGGCTGGACTCTGCCCTTCTGAGCTGGGAATTTCTGGTTAAAGGTTTATAGTGCCTGAATATTTGAACTGTTTCTTACTGAAATTGGTACACCTTGTTTGCTGTAGCATAGACTAGATCCAGGCCTGCTGAATCTAGCTTTGTTTGTATGCTTGTTATTCCCTGAAACACCAATTCCACCTAAAACGCGGCTTCTCAGTGCTTCTGTGGATCCCTAGTGATATCTGCATTGCTTACTGTACTTATTTCCTTGCTTTGCTTGAAAGAAAGTTACTGTTTGTCGTTTTTGCATTTAAGTTACCTGTAACACATTGCACTTGTTACCTGGCACTTGCTCACTAAAGCAATTATAAGTCAGCACTAAAAATTAAAAGCACTACACCCTCGCTCCCCATTGGCCCTTGTTTTCAATTATAAATGAATTCCCAATATTATTCTAGCATGTCCAAAGGTCAGTTGTCAATCTCCTCTCTGGTCCAGCTGGTGAATATGGGAATCTTGAGGCAATGTTACAACTGCCTCATGTACACAGACAACCCTCTCCTCCTCCCAACAAATTCCAACACATGTGAGAGATGCAACCATATAGCCAAACTGGAGGCTAAGCTCTCTCAACTCAGTACTGGCATAACCAGTCAGGAGGAGAAGGAAACCACACTCACTACAATTCCAGTCTCACATAGACCTACCACGACAGCAAACCAAACACATAATCACACAAAAACATACTCGGAGGCTCTAAATAAAGATCTGCCTAAGCAGCAGAGACCTCCAAAGCAGACACCCAAGCAACCGCTACCCCAAAAAAAAACCATGTGCAACACATATCTCACAAAGCCAGTGTGCCGAACAGTCACAGCCCTTAAGGCTAAACAACACACCTGATACACTTGTAATAGGTGACTCTATCGCCAGGCACACTGGCGTCCCGCTCACCAGGCTGAACAAGGAGAAGGTCACGGTGAGCAGCCTGTCTGGCGCTAGGATCCGCCACATAACACAAGCACTCAGGTCACTCCAAGGCAAGTACAAATATGACTCAGTCATTGTCCATGCTGGTGTGAATGACCTGAGACGTACCTCCCTGGACTACATGAAAAGAGACATAGAGGAGCTCTCTGAGCATGTAGCCCAGGCTGGTATGACCCTGACCTTGAGTAGCATCTTACGCTCACCAAGAATGATGCCACAGTATGAAGACAAGATGATCAATTTCAACAATTGGCTTAAGTATTGGTGTCATTCAAAGGGGATCCAATGCCTATCAGCTTGGGATGATATGCACGACAAGCCACAATGCTTTGCTAGGGACGGCTTGCACCTGTCACCCTGGGCTTTCGGATATTGGCAAAGGCTCTTGCTACCCCATAGTGCCTTTTTAGGCAAGGCTCAAAAGACAAACCCACCTCCATAGGTATCACAAGGGATAAGAAACTAAGAGTAATGCTACTCAACGCTAGAAGTCTAAACCTCAAGATGCACTTTTCGAAACTCTCCTTAGCATGGAGAACATCGATATCTGTGCAGTAACAGAAACCTGGTTCAGGGGTCCCGAGAGCACCCCAGCACTACCAGGTTATACCTCATACCATGCTTTTCGGCCCCAAAACTTGGACCAAACCACAAAGGAGGGGGAGTATCGATATTCATCAAAGATACCCACACCTCCAGGTTGGTGGCAAAGCACGAAGCATCAGAGACTATCCATGTGCAACTAACAGTGGGTAAAACTGCCTTCCAGTTTATAGCCTGCTACAGACCACCCTCCCAAACCCAGGAACCCCACTCGGCCTTCCTGAGAACACTGGAAAATATGAAGGTCTCTCCGAACACCATTATATTGGGCGACTTCAACTACCCAAACATAGATTGGGAGCATTACTCTAGCTCCAACACCCTTGCCCAAAGGTTCCTAGAATTCATAAACTCAAATGCTATGGAACAACTTGTTACCACTCCCACAAGAGGGGAAAACATACTGGACCTGATCATCACCAACATGGGGACTCTATGCTCCACACCAGAAGTGTATCCCTCACTGGTAAGATCAGACCATAAACTGATCTCACTGGATATTCACATCCCGACCCCACCCCCTGCCCAGAAAACCACAGTGAAAAACTTCTCTAAAGCAAATTTCACACTCCTCAAAACCGAGGTGAAATCCTTCAAAGCCCCCGGGCCTGTGGAAAATACGGCCCGCAGAATCCTTTATAAATGCATTCTATGAACACCTTCAGGACTGCATGGATCATGCAATCCCAAATAAAACCAAGACCCAATCCTCCAAAGGCAGACAACCTGTCTGGTGGACCCCAGCCATAAACAAACTATACAATAGAAGGAGGAAGCTACTACATGATAGAGCAAAATCCCAAAAAGGGAAGGCATCTCTGATCAGTATTAGCAAAAAACTAAGGGCACTCATAAAATCGTCAAAGGCCAGCTTCGAGAGAAAAATTGCACAGGACACTAAGGATAATCACAAGGCTTTCTTTAGTTATGTTAGGAACCTAGGTGGGAATTCCCAGATATGCTCAGAATTAGTCCAAAATGACAAAAAATACACTGATCCCACAGACATTGCCAACATCCTAGCTGACAGGTTCAGCGCAAACTTCTCCCACCAAAGGGCAAATATCTATCCCAGCAGAGTGCTGCCCCTGACATCTCAGATGCTCAGGTGGGAGCCGCCCTCTCCAAAGCAAAAACACAGCATCAATGGGACCAGGCGGTGTCCCAGGCTGCGTCCTACATGAACTCCAAGAAGAGCTAAACCCAAACATAAAACTACTGTTCAATCTCAGCCTTACTACAGGATATGTACCCAAAGAGTGGCGTACAGCAACAGTGGTCCCTCTCCACAAAGGTGGTGCCTCAACGGACCCTGGAAACTATCGCCCCATAAGCCTGACTAGCTTGGTCTGCAAAGCTATGGAAAGGATCATCATGGACCTCATAAATAAAGATATTGGGGACCTACAGACACTGGATCCTACCCAGTTTGGCTTTGTTAAGGGCAGATCCTGCCTCTTAAACCTGGCTGACTTCACTGAAACAGTCACCAAGGCCATTGACGAAGGGAAGGTGGTCCACACAGCCTATCTGGACCTCGCAAAAGCCTTCGATACAATACCCCACTCGGGCATTATAGATAAGCTCACCAGCTTAAATATAAACCCCTATGTCACTAGATGGGTTGCAAACTGGCTCAAGGACAGAACCCACATGGTTAGAATTGCTGGAGCCATGTCAGACTCCAAACCAGTTACAAGTGGCGTCCCACAAGGCTCAGTCCTGGGACCTCTCTTGTTTGGTATATATTTCTCGGAGGTACAGGCCAACACGGAAGGACTGTGGCTGACCAAGTTCACAGATGACTGCAAACTGGGCGCCATAATCGACTGTCCAGCCGACACAAGCATCCTCCAAAAGGGCCTCGTAGAAACAGACAACTGGTGCCAGAGCCATGGCCTCAAGCTAAATGCCAAAAAGTGTATAGTCATCCCCTTTGGCAAAAACAAAGTGCCCACAAATTACCACATAGGTGGTAATCCATTAAGTACAGAAGAAGTAATTAGGGACCTGGGGACCCAAGTTGATAGCAATCTCTCATTTGACAACCACGTGGCCAAAGTGGTTAGAAAAACATTTTATATAGCCCACCTAATCATGAAGGGATTCACATCTAGATTAGGGGAGGTCATCGTGCCTCTTTACTCATCCCTCATCAGGCCCATAATTGAGTACAATGCCCCTTTTGGGATGTACCTTACCAAACACCTGCAGCAACTAGAAAGACCCCAAAAGTACCTCACCAAGAGGATCAAAGGGCTCAAACAGATGCCATATGCTGCCCGGTTAAAGAAACTCCAGCTCTACTCAGTGGCATACTGCCTGCTCAGAGGTGACCTGTGCCTGACATATAAGGCCATGTCCAACCCGGAATTAAGGGACATGCTGCACCTCAAAAAATCCAAATCCCATCGAGCTACACGAGAGACTTGAACCTCAGCACTGAAATAAATAGGACATGCTGGAGGGACAGATTCATAACCCAGAGGCTCACTTCACTCTGGAATAAAATCCCAGTCCAGGTTAGGCAGAGTCCCTCATTGACTCTTTTCAAGAGGAATCTTGATGAGTGGATGGGAGATCGTAGGTTTACCCCGGGTATCACTTCTGTG
The DNA here is from genome assembly GCF_019279795.1 of Protopterus annectens. Classification (NCBI taxonomy): domain Eukaryota; kingdom Metazoa; phylum Chordata; order Ceratodontiformes; family Protopteridae; genus Protopterus; species Protopterus annectens. The sequence goes on along the minus strand of NC_056729.1, from coordinate 1,859,433,152 downwards.
TCACTGTTAGACAGAGGCACAGTATACTAACCTCGAAAAAGGGCATAGCAAAATTAATTTAAAATGGGTGGCGAAAGCCAAACATACTCTGGCTAGGCTTATAAATGCCCTAGGGCAGATAGCCTAGTATGAACCTATGAACCTATAAGACATGTCTACTCCACATGAACATTAGAAATGGCGGCATCTCTAGAACATTGATATGCAGATAGGTCTAGGAAGGGGACCACATGCCTTGGACTGTCCTTCCTGAGCAATGCCCCCCCACCCAAGAAGGGAGGCGTCCGTGGTCACTGTGGTGTGGAGTAAAGGAGGTTGAAAGGGACGGCCCTTGAGTAGATCTGGGAACTGAATCCACCACCAAAGGGAGTCCCTGCACACTATTGAGCTTCTCACTGGAAAGGATAAGGGAAGGTCTAGCAGCAACCACTGTACTGCTAGAGTCCAACTCAGTAATCTCATATGAAGGCGTGCCATGGGGAGAAGATTTATCGTCACCACCATAGAATCTAAAGCTCTTAACATCGCTTTGGCTGTTGGTAACTGGTTCTGAAGGCTGTGTAAGACATGTAGCCTTAAGCTGTGTAACCTGTATGAAGTTAGACACATCTGTGATTGTATTGTGTCCAGCCATGTCCCAATGAAATCTAGAACTTGGACCAATTGGAGGGCAAACTTGTTCATGTTGATCGCGATGCCCAACTTGTTAGCTAACTGAAGGAAGGAGCCCCTGGCCTGACACAGTAGATGCTCTGAGGGGGGAGGTAAGGAGCCATTTGTCTAGGTACGGAAAGACCTGAATGCCCTGAAGCCTCAGGTGAGCTGCTACCACTACCATTACCTTGATAAACACCTGGGGGGCTGTGGTGAGACCAAAGGGGAGGGCTAGAAATTGGTAATGACTGGCTCCCAGCTGGAAGCGAAGGAACCCCTGGGAGCACCTGTGATTCTTGATGTGATAGTACACACCCTTGAGGTTGATCAAGCACATAAGGAAGAATAGACTAAATCGTGACCATCCGGAATTTTGTCTTAGTTACTGACAGGTTCAACTGGGACAGATCCAATATTGGTCTGAGGTCCCTGTTTTTTTTGGCACTAAAAAGAACCTGGAATAAACCTCGGATCCGGACTGGTCTTGGGGGACCAGTTGGATGACTCGTTTTCTCAGTAGTGATTCTACCTGTACTGCTGCTTTTTCCCGCTGTGTGGATGGAACATCCAGGAGGGTTTTGTTGGAAAAAGTGGATCCTTGAAGGGAACAAAATATCATCTGGATATGACTTGCAACACCCACTGATCTGTAGTGATGGACTCCTATGCTAGTAGGTGAAGTGACAAACGACCCCCAAATTCCTCCACAGATGGACAGCCGGACAACCCTTCAGGGTTGCTACCCATGTTTATCTGAGAAAGGTTCTCGGGGCACGAAATTCCTAGGAACCTCTCTGTCTCTAGGGCAGTGTCTGTTGTATCCTCCTCTGCCTCTAGGGGATGGTGATTCCTGAGCATCCTGGGAAAATGCCTGAAACTTGCAGAACCACATCTTCTTCTGGCCTTGCTGGTTCCTGGAAAAGAACCTTTGAGGCAGGGAGAAGTGGACCTCCATAACAGACAGTGCCTTCCCGTCCTTCTTGCTCTGGAATAAAGTTTCTCTGACTGTCTTCCTAAAGAGGGAAGAACCATCAAAAGTGGCGTTGGTGAAAGATGCCTTGAAGGACTCTGAGAACTGACATAAGCGGAGCCAGGCATGATGCCAAATGGCAATGCCTGACCCCGCCACCTGTGCGGCTCCCTCTGTAGCATGGGAGAGCAAATGCATGGACGTGTTGGCTACAGATTTTAGGGTGGCCATTCATGCAAACGTCTTCTTGTTCTCTGCCGACATGGACCCTGGGGTTGACTCCTTGACTTCCTCAACTAGGTCTCTCTGGAGTCGAATAATGTGCACCATGTAGTTCAGCGCCCTCACACAGAAGGTCAATGAAGCATAGACTTGCTTCCCAAAGTGATCCAACGTCCTCGACTCTCAGTCAGGCAGATGGACCGTGGAACTCTCCTGGGCGAGTTCCTTCTTGGTGTACACTGCCGTCAGCATAGCATCTACATGAGACCCCTTGTGCCAGTGTAGTTTGTCAGTGGGAGGGCTCAGGACCTTGTCCAGGCGCTTGAGTATCGGCTCTATGGTGTCCGGCTTCTTCCATGCCCTAGATGCAATCAAATCCACGAGTGGATCGGCAGGAGGAGACACCCAAGAGGTAGATGGGCCCGAGACGAATGCCTCCAGAAACACAAACTTGTCAGAGGTTGGTTTTGGCATAGGATTTCCATGATTTCTCCAAAGGAGACATCCTCGGGGGGTGATCTTGGAGAACTTTCCACTTCATCCAGGTCCATGTCTTCTGTGAGGGACTCTGGAGGAGAGTCCAAGTGCCACCTTTTACACTTATGCTTGCGGGCTCCTCAGGAGGGCTCTCTGGGTAGGTCTCGCAAGCAGGTTGTTCCAAGGTCAGAACGTCCTGGGGCATTACAGCTATGGGATGTCCCTGAGAGGGCAAGATGGTCGGACCTGCACTCAAGACCAGGGGGGTCTGGACAGACTCAAAAGACAAAAAAGTCAGAGGCCTCGACCCTGTGAGAACCCTCTCCACCAGGTCGACTGCAGAGGGGGAACGGACCTCCTAGGCTGAACTGACAAAAGTCGCTACCCCCAATCCAACCGGGAAGTCAGAGCCGAGCTTCTAAGAGCCGAGATGACGAGAGGTATGCTTCTCTCCGACAAGCTCGGAGCAGAGAACACCCCCTTGGATCCGAGCCAGAAGCTATGGCTCCCAGAGCTCAGATCTGATCCAGCAAATCAGGGCACTGGCCAGTGTCGAGGTACACTGTACTATTGGCGCCGACCCCTCGACTCTTACCGTCCTCAGATCCAATGGCTCTGAAACTATGGGTCGGATCGGAGAAGGAGCAATAGGTCTGAATACTGGTTGGAACACGCCCACTCTGGTGGGAGAAGGCCCTGGCAAGACCCCCATCTAGATTTGAGTGCTGATAAATCTCCACATCATCTTGTCCATCTCTGCTTCCGAAAGGCTCCAGGTGGAGTGGGAGGATGCTGCCGAAGTGGGCTGTGAGAGCCGGTGGGGTGAAGTCCTAGGGTGCGACCGGCTAATGAGAACATCAGGCTCAGGGGAGAACCTTGGGGACCTGAGCTGAAGTGAAACAGACCTGGAAACAAGCTTAGTCTTTGGCGGGGGGCTGGCCTCTGACGTGCGGTCAGGGGAGCGATTGTGAGGCTGGTCCTTCTAGACCTTATCCGCTTCCCCAGGCCTCTTAGCAGGAGGATGAGTCCCAGAACCCGAGGAAGGGGAAGATAAAGTAGCAGCCATTTCTTTCTTGGCAGGAGAAGGTGAGATGTCCATCCAAGCAGTGGAGGGCAAAAGGCCCTTGAGAATAAGTGTGTCCCACCCGTCCTTAAGAGCTCTGGGTTTAAAACCAGTGCAAATAGGACAGGGGGACTGGAGATGAGCCACCCCCAAACAGGGAAAGCTTATGGCCACACTATGTGCGTCTCTTGAACCCAGGCTTTTGGGCATCCTCCATACCTTAGCCTGTTCAAGAAACACACACACACACACACACACACACACACACACACACACACACACACACACACACACACACTATCACAAGAAAGAAAAAAGGGGAGGAAGATAGAAAAACCTACCAGAAACAAATACGAATAACCCGTGAAGGTACAGAAAGGGTTAGAAACAAGAAGGATAGCTAGAAAGATATCAAAATTTAAAGTTTTATGCTGTAAACTGCGATGGAGCTTGGACCATGCTGCTTCCTCTCAGGTGGCAAACGAGATCTGAAGGGAGGAGGGAGACATGGGCATTATGGGTAAGGGGAGGAGCCTGGAACTCAGAGCCGTAGCTGAAAAATGCGTCCGTGTCAGATCCGATATGGATCCAAGGACCAACAGGTTGAAGACCAAATGAAGTAAGCTACTTCAGATCAATTGTATACAAGATTAACCTGCCAAACAGTGCATGCATGTAGCACAAAAGCTGGAACTAGACATTTAACAAGAAAGCTGTTATACATAAAAGGTGGGAATAATAATCCCTCAAGAATATGATTCTTTCTATAATGTTTTGAAATGTTAATGGTCTCACAGATAAATACAAAAAAAATGTAGAGTGCAAGTAGTTATGCTGTAATAGACACACTTGAGAAGAACTGAACATGTGAAATTAATAAAGAAAGGTTTTCAGGATGGTTATTCAGCAGAATACCTGGGGTTCAATGAAGAGAGGAGTATTTTTATTAATTGCAAGAGGGATTCCAATAGTAATAGAAGAGGATAAAAAAGACAATAATGATAGATTTGTACTGCTAAGGGGCTACTGGCAATAGAGGAGGATTACAATGGCATGTATTTATATTCCAACAAAAGCTGCTATAAAACGAAGTTATGTACTCACCATAACGTTCCATGTGAGTTGTTCCATCTCGGCTTCATTCTTCACTGCTGGGTTCAGAGCCGATCCTCGGCTCCGATACGGCCGGTTAGCAAAGCTCAATGATTACCAGTAGCTCGAGACCAAGCCCCTTATCCCATGAGGCATTGCTGGTATTACCTCAGATCTTGTTTGCTGCGTGTACCATATTCTAGTAAGAGGACTAATCTTCCCCGACAGGAAGAAACATTGAATAACCAGGATGAAGACAGTCTCCAGGTCAACCGTCAGCCAGGTGGTGGAAGGAGGGAGGGACGTGAGAATGAAGGCGAGATGGAACAACTCACATAGAACGTTATGGTGAGTACATAACTTCTTTATGTGAAGTTGTTTAATCACGCTCTTCATTCTTCACTGATGGGTAGCGTCCCTAGCCCCCCTAAATCCTGGATGGCTCACGGGAGCACATTTTTCAGGACTGTAGAACCAAAGGAATCCTTGTCTCTGGAGGCCTTGTCCACTTTGTAATGAGTGATAAAAGTGTGAGGCTTAGACCAAGTGGCTGCAGCACAGACATTATCAAGAGGTAACTTGGCTTGAAAGGCTGAAGAAGTAGAGACTGTTCTGGTTGAATGCGCCTTCACTTTATGCAACAGAGACCTATTAGCAGATGAGTAAGTGTAGCTGATACAATCTGAAAGCCACCTAGAAAGGGTTGTTTTAGCCACTGGTCTACCTTTTCTGGCTTCAGAGAATGAAACAAAAATCTGGTCTGACTTTCTGAAGTCTTTTGTTCTGTCCAGATAATATCTAAGCTGTCTGTGAACATCAAGTTTGTGCAGCATGTATTCTAATTTGTTGGTATGGTTGAGGAAAAAAAAGGCAACTCAATAACTTGATTGGTGTTTGTCTCAGAACATACTTTAGGCAAAAAGGAAGGGTTAGTCCTAAGGGATACTCTTTCAGGATGAAAAATCATATAGGTGGGCTTGATAGATAATGCCTGAAGCTCTGACACTCTGCGGGCAGAAGTAATGGCCACTAGAAAGATAGTTTTCCATGACAGAAACGTGAGCTCACAAGATGATGCTGGTTTGAAGGGAGAAAGAATAATACAGGAAAGCATGAAATTCAAGCTCCAGGGAAAATAAGGAGTCTTCACTGGAAGTCTCATGTGAAAGGTACCTTTGAGCAATGCCTTGGATAACTGGTGTTGCATAAAATTCAGTCCATTAATACCTAGATGAAAATTAGATATAGCTGCTAACTGGACCCTAATGGTAGCAGCTGCCGCTCCTTCGTGAAAAATCTCAGTCAAGACTTCTAGCATGGATGAAAATGGAGCTTGGTAAGGATCAAGGTTTTTGTCAGAAACCCAAATGGAAAATCCTTTCCACTTACTACGATACAATTTTCTGGTGGAAGGTTTGTGGGAAGCCAACAAAATCTGACTTGTGTCATCTGAAAGATTATGAAGCCTGGCTATACGGGAAACTGGAGCAGCCAAGCAGTTAGCCTCAGTGACTGCAAGGAAGAATGAAGGTCCCCTGACGGGTGTGTCAGAAGGTCTGGAACTGGGTCCAGGGTCCAGGGTCCATGGATCCTCGAAGAGATGATGGTAAAGAAATGGAAACCAAATCTGCTGAGGTCAATGAGGGGCTATAAGAATGACAGTCCTTCCCAGCGACTTCGATTTCTGTAAAAATCTGGGTATGAGCGGAATTGCGAGAAATGCACAGAGGAGACCTGAGGGCCAATCGTGTACGAGTGTATCCCTCGGGGGTTCTCCTGGAGGGGTGATCAGGGCAATTAGCTTCTGCATTTGGTGTTGATGTGGCCGGCAAAGAGATCGCAGCAAGGCTGGCCCCATTTGCGGAAAATCCTGTCCACAATCTCCTGTTTTAGGGACCACTCATGTGGCAATAAAATTGCCCCGCTCAGCTTGTCCGCTATCATGTTGAAACACCCCGGGATGTGCATTGCCAACAGAAAGCACTGGGATGACACAGCCCACTGCCAAACTCTGAGGGCTTCTCGGCAAAGGGGGTAAGACTTGGTCCTGCCCAGTTTGTTCGAATACCAGACCACTGACATGTTGTCTGTCTATATGGCAATTGTCCCTAAAGGGAGAGAGTCCTGAAAGTACTGCAATGCCAGAAGTACCGCTGTCATCTCTAGGACATTGATATGCAAATATGACTCTTGATTCGTCCATGTGCCTTGGGCAGTCTTTCCCTGAAAATGCCCCCCCACCCACCCTATCAGCGAAGCATCCATGGTCACAGTGGCTACAGGGGGGGGGGTACAAAGGGGCATCCTATTGTGACATGTAGAGATGTCAACCACCACTGAAGATCCCTCTTGCAAGAGTTTGTAATCAGAATCATATGGTTCATTGGCAACTTCTGGAAAGACCATTGAGTGAACATGAGCCACTAAAGAATCCACATATGCATCCTCACCAATAGAATGACTAAAATTGCTGCCGCCATCAAACCTGGTACTTTCAAGACCTCTATAGCTGAAGCTCTGTTCTTTGAAACCAGTGAAATGATTTGTTGGCGAAGAATTGATACCCTTTCGACTGGAAAACGTAGAGTGGTGGTTGAAGTGTCTAACTCTACCCCTATAAAGACGATATGATGTGAGGGCGACAAGACAGACTTTTCGAAGTCGACTATAATGCCTAAGTGGTTGCAGAGTGTCAGAGTGGATTCTGTTGCCTGAATCAGTTGATGCCTGGTGGTGGAGGTAAGGAGTCAATCATCTAGGTACGAAAACACCTGGAATCGTAGATGCCTCAGGTGAGCCGTGACCACTGACATACATTTGGTAGACAATCTGGGGCTGTAGTGAGACCAAAGGGCAGGGCTCGAAACTGGTAGTGACTGGTTCCCAGCCAGAAACGCAGATCATCTCTGGATGGTCTGGCCAATTTTATGTGGTAGTATGCATCCTTGAGATCAATCGAGCACATCCAACTGTCTTTCTCCAAAAAGGGGAGTATGGACTGAAGCATGACCATCCGAAACTTCCCTTTTTTCACAAATTGTTTCAGTCTGCTGAAGTCCAAAATGGGTCTCCAGTCCCGTTTTCTTTGGTACCAAAACAAATCTGGAGTAAGTTCTGAATTTGATCTGCTGGGACTGGTTGGATGATTTCTTTTCTAGCAACTTGCGGACCTCTATGGTTGCTTGTTCCCTGAAACTGGGTGGAACATTCGGGATTCTATTGATGGGAATGGGTGGAGTGGAGAACGGTATGAAATACCCTCTGGAAATGATGCTTTGTACCCATCTGTCATTTGTGATATCCAACCAGCTTCTGGGTACAAAGATAAGCGACTCCTGACCACATCCAAAGTAGGGCAGTCGGGCCTCCTCTTAGTAGCACTGGTAGGGTTGGCCAGAGAAATGATCTCTGTCACCCAGGTGTTGCAGACCCCCTCTGCCACAACGGCAGCGTCTTCCATTATTACCCCCTCCTCTGTCCCTGGAGGGGGTTCTCCACATGTGTCCTGAAAGGCTCCTTGGGCTTTTCAGAACCACATCTTCCCTCCTCTTTAGCCTTTGGGAAAAGGCCAAGTAGGGGTGGAAAAACAGACTCAGACGGCAGACAGAGTCTTTCCGTCCTGTTCACACCTGGTCAATGTTTTCTTTACCTTTGGCCCAAACAAGGATGAGCCGTCAAATGGGGTGTTTACAAATGAGGACTTGAAAGGCTCCACAAAGGAACAGAGGAGCAACCAGGCATGCCTGTGAAGAGCAATCTCTGTACCTGCAGCCGTACTCGAACCACCAGCCGCATATATGAGGCACATGGATGAGTTCACAATGGAAATAAGGGTAGCAAGCTGGGCCAAAACTTTGTCAGAGACGCCTGCAGCTACAGTACCCTGAAGAGAATCTCCCAGCTCCTTAAGGAGGTCTCTTTGCAGTCTGGTGAAATGGGTCAGATAGTTCAGTGATTGCAGAATGAAAGTCGCTGAACTGAACATGCATTTCCCATATCTATCCATGATCCTGGACTCTCTGTTAGGAGGATGGATAGACGCAGAAGTTTCCGACAATTCCTTCTTTGTGGCCACCGCCACCACCATGGCATCAACAGGAACTCCTTTGCACAGAAAGGATTTATTGACAGGGCAGAAATAAATTTATTGGGCCTCCAGAGGACAGGCTCCATGGACTCCGGCAACTCCCACGCCCTGTGAGAGACCAATGGCATAAGCTCATCGTAGGGTGACGACACCCAGGAGGTGGAAGGTTGAGACCCGAAAGCCTTCAGAAGAACCGACTCATCCTCAGTAGGGCTTTTGGGCTGCCAATCACCCCTCTGCCTACGGATCTCAAGTATCTCCGCAAAGGAGATGTCTTCAGAGGGGGATCGAGTGGACCATTTTGACTCTTCCAAGTCGGTGTCAGATGTCAGGGACTCCTGTGGGGAGTCCAAGTGCCTCCTCTTGCAGTCTCTTTCTGGGAACTTCCTCAGTGGGGACTTCTGGGAACGTCTCAGAAGAACAGGGAGTACCCATTGGGGCTACCTGAGGCTCTGGATCTCTACCATTGGGATGACCTAGAGTAGCAGAAGTGGACACAATCACTTTAAGGGAAGAAAAAGCCAAACCTGATAATGAGTAAGTCTTTGGAGACAACACACGCCTCATGGCTTTGAAAGCATCATGGCTCCGATAAGAAGAAGTCGACAGACTCAAAGGAACAGCGATCCCCTCCCACACTGATGCTGTGGGCTCAAAGCCCGAGGTAGGAGCCGAGCTCACCCGAACTGAAGCCCTGAGAGGAAAAGTCGGCACTGACAAGTCAATTCGACTATCCTCCCCAGATCTGACAGGGGACCATCGGCTCCTAGAGCCCCCGGTCAGCACCGAGGGCATCCGAGCAGATAGAGCCGATGATACTGGAACAGCCGTCAGCTCCAAAGGTTCTACAATCATCAAGTTGGCCTCCTCTGGCTCCGAAGGACCGGTACAGCTCAGAGGAGGAGTAGTCAAATCAGGAAGTGTGGTCTTCGGTTCCGATGCCCGGGCTGGAGCCGACAACAATTTAGCTAGGCCTGGTGTCGTTAAAAGCTTCTGTACCAGTCGATCCATGTCCGAATCAGAAAGGCTAACCGATGACCTGGAAGAAAGCACTCAAGTTGCTGACTGGAGAAGTGGCAAAGAAGGAGTCTCGGAGACCGGTACCAAGCCAGAGTCCCGGTTCCGAAAAGAACAGACTGTCGGCTCCGAAGGCTGTGGAGCCGAAGTCACAGAATACTCCACTTTTTTTGATTTTTTTTATTTAGACTCCAAGGAAGATTTTGAGGATTTTGATGATTTGCTGGCCCCATCCTGGTCAGACAAAGCTTCTACAAAGGGGTGCTTAAGGATACCTCGATCTAAAAGTTTCCTCTTCCTCTCAGCCAGCACCCTACTAGAAACAGAGTGGCAGATACTGCAGGATTCCTGAAGGTGCACCTCACCCAAACAATAAACGCACTGAACATGTGCATCTGTCCCAGACATTTTTTGTCAGCAGTCTGGACAATTTTTGAAGCCAGACTTCCGATGTTTCTCCTTATCTTCAGACATAATATCTAATTAGAAAAATAACCACCACAAGACTATCAACAACTTTAACAACCAAACGTCCAGAGGGGCCACTCTAAATATAATACAATAGAGAATAAATATATTCTCATAACTATTCAAACTACTGAGGCCGAGGCCAAGAAGCAAGAAGTCACGCAAAACATAACAAGCTATAAAAGGGAAAGGGGAACACGTTTAACAGAATAACTCTATCTAAGCAATAGAAATATAAACATATACAAAACAAATATGAAGAAAAACTTGCAAATATGTAAAAAATCCCACAGAAAGTCTCTAGCAACGCTGGAAACCAAGAGATCAGTGCTGCGGCAAACTATATCTGAGGCAATTCCAGCAATGCATCATGGGATAAGAGGCTTGGTCACAAGCTACTGGTATTCTTTGAGCATTGCTAATCGGTCGTGTCAGAGCCGAGGATCGGCTCCGAACCCATCAGTGAAGAATGAGCGGCAAGATTGAACAACTTCACATCAGTAATTATATTTGTGAAACATGACAAAACAAGAAAATATGAAAATATTGGACTTCCTTAGACTTTGTTAAACTTGTAGGGGACTTTAAAGCATATGCACTGCTTCATGTTATTAATGTTCAGAGAATAAAATCCGTAACTTGGAAACTGACAAATGTGGGATTACAAAGCAATAAGTATATACTTGTGAAACATGGCAGAACAAGAGAATTTGGAAATATTGGATTTTTGTGAATTTTGTTAAACTTGTAGGGGACTCTAAACCATATGCCAACTTCATGTCATTAATCTTCAGAGAACTACTTCGGAGAGGAGAAAGAGGAGGGAGAAAGTTAACTAAGTAAAACAAATTTCGTTTTTTCTTAATGGTACTATTTAAATGTTGCATGACTTTCTTAGCAAGCCATGAAGTAAAGTTTTCTCTCTTTTTTGTAATGGGAATACTAATATAAACAGGTGTTTTTTCTCCCTTTTTCCTTATTCTGTTTTAAGAAATGTAGGCACTGCAACGTAAAAAAAAAAAAAAAAAAAAAAAAAACAGAGAGGTAAGGTCTGGTTAAGAGAGCACAACAAAAGAAAAAAAATAGTGTGCTTTTTTCATACTTGTATAGGGAAATGACTGGGTTAAGGCCCTTGGCATTATCTAGCAACAAGTTTACTACAGAGCATACAAATGAAAAGAATATCAAATATTATAAGGCTTTTTTTTCTGATAAACAAAGTATCCTTAGCAGTGTGTGTCTGGTTTACATATCACCAGAAGACAATGCCAACCCACAACTTCAACTACTAATCTCCCCCACCGTCTTCTCTTTTTCTCCTATTCCTACCTCCAACATAAAAGAAACTGTCAACTAAACTTAAGCCCACCAAATTAGCAGCAGACAACCTCCCAAGTGAATACCTAGAAATCGCAGCTGATGCTCTAGCCTACCCAATATCCATATTGATTAACTGCTCTCTGTCAGAATGTTACGTTCCCATACTATGGAAAGTATCACATATAATTCACCTCCACAAAGGCGGCCCCTCCACAAAACTAACCAGTTACCGTCCCATAGCTATTCTCTCTCCACTTTCCAAACTACTAGAGAGATGCAATCACTCTCAGGTCTCAGACTTCCTCCTTACTAACAACCTCCTTTCCAATACTCAACATGGTTTCCGACCAAACCATAGCACCACCACTGCCTCACTCCCCTTTACTAACATTATCCTTCAGCATAAAAACAATGGCTATCTCTCCTCTACTACTTTCTTAGACCTAACTAAAGCATTCAACATGGTCCCACACAAACAACTCATCTTTGTCCTCAATAACCTATCCTTCTCTCAGTCACCAACTGGTTTCAGAGTTACCTGTCTGATCACCAACACTCCGTTTTATGGCAGAATGACATATCTCCCCAACTACCTGCCTCTATAGGTGTTCCCCAAGGATCCATCCTTAGACCCTTACACTTTATTTTTACCAATAATCTAGCCTCTGCCACCAAACATGGCACACTCATACAATACGCAGATGACTCAACCATCATCTGCTCAGCACAGTCCCTACCCAAACTGCAAAAAGCACACAGGAAGCTTTTTCCTCTGTTGAAATTGGTTATCCGATGCCCAGTTAATACTCAACACAAACAAAACTAAACTACTCATCTTCCAACCCACCAAACATACTCAAAACAACTCTCACTTTAACATCATCGCAAAAGACACCACCACTATACACCCAACAGAAAACACCAAAATTGCTAGGAGTTGAAATAGACAATAAACTAAAATTTGACATTCACATATCCATGACCATAAAAAGTCCACAAAAAACTAGGATCATTATCAGAAATAAGCAACTTCTCACCAAAGCAGCAAAGATTTCAGTAGCAAATTCCCACCTTATCTCCACCCTACTTTATACCTCTCCAATATATACCAACCTAAGGCAATGCGATCTAAACAAGCTCAAGACCTGCTACAACAAAATTGCCAAATTCGCCACAGGGGCATCCTACCATAGTCACCACTGTCTCTCACTTGGTGAACAGAGCTGGCTTGAACTCCCTCACCTCCTTCAATGGTATCAACTTGCATTCGCCCACAAACTAGTAAACCATCCACTAAAAGTCCCATCCCTCCAGAATCTACTCCAACCCTATCGCACCACCAGATCACTAAGATCCAGCAACAAAAATCACTTACAGGTCACTAAAGCCAATAACTCTGCTGGAGAAGCGCTATTATCTTGCGCCATAGCCAAATTATGGAACTCCCTCCCACCCACAATTACCTCTGTACCATCATGCACCCACTTCAAAACTTTACTAAAAGCACACCTAAAAACATGCTGGCTATCCCCTTGCAACCCCCCCTCAAATGTCACCTACCCCATCCACCCACTACCTTTTTTTCCACCCCATTAACTACCTTGATTATAGCAAGCTTGGATGCTCATAAGCCTAACTACTTATTATACAGCAGGAACTTCGTATTGTAACAATTGTTAATGTGTGTTATGTACTTTGCAGATAAGATTCTAGTTGTCTACTGATGTACCATGTTCTTCATCTGTAACTATGTTTGTAATTTTTAATCGCTATGTTGATCAAATTGTTAATTGCTATGTAAATCCAATGTAACTACTGTCTGTGTATTTTAACTTTGGAGCTTTTCTCCCAGGGCCTCCTCTGAAAATGGACCTACGTCCAGTCGGACACTCACGGTCAAAAAAATGTAAATAAATAAATAAAGAAATAATTTGATAAAGAGAAATGGCCTGGACAAATTGTTTACTAAATGCATTTAAGTGTTGTCTCATCTGTGAGAGCAATAAAGATAAGACAAAAAACAGATAATACTTACTAAAAGCACAGGCTAAACCATGCATCTTAACACGAATAACCATTTATTTTTGGTTATCTCGAGCCTTTGAGCATAGCTTCAGTTTAGAGCTTTTGTTCTTATTATGTACATAGTTGTGTGTGTTATCATTAAGTTAATAGGTTTTAGAGGATATTGTGTGTGTGTGTGTGTGTGTGTGTGTGTGTGTGTGTGTGTGTGTGTGTGTGTGTGTGTGTGTGCGCGCGCGCGCATTTTTGTTTGAGGGTTTTCATTAAAACAAAAGGATCTGCAAGACGTGACATAGGCTCAAATGGAGACTATAAAAAAAAAGAAGTTATATACTCACCACAATGTTCCATCTGAGTAGTTCTACTTCATTTATCTTTAACCTGTGGGTCCCCGGATCCATATTGGATCAGACACGGCTGCATTTTCCAGCTACAGCTCCGAGCTCCATGCTCCTTCCCTTACCCACATTGCCCCCGTCTCCATTCTCCCTTCAGAATGAGTTTGCTGCCTAACATATAAGAGATACCTGACCTAATAACACCTTATCCTCCAACACCAACACAAAAGAACTTTAGCCCTGACACAACCAAAGATCCCAGCAACAATTGTCTGATACAAAGGATGTGTCAAATCCCAAAGGATAAAGTTGGGGGAAGGAATAGGGGGTGGTTGAAGACAAATGAAGTAGAACTACTCAGATGGAATGTTATGGTGACTACATAACTTCTTTATCTGAAGCAGTTTACTTCATTTGGTCTTCAACCTGTGGGACAGAGTCCCCAGCTACTTAACTCTTGGGAGGCCCTCATGGAAGGATATTCCGGAGCACTGCAGAGCCAAAGGATGTTCTACTCCTAGAGATCAAATCCAGTTTATAATGAGAGGCAAAGGCATAGGATGAAGCCCCAATATCACGTTGGAAGGAGGCGTGAAGAGATTGCAGCAAGGACGACCCCACTTTAGGAAGATCTGCTCCGCTACTGAAGATTTCAGGAACCACTCATAAGGCATCAGGATAGATCTGCTGAGCCTGTCCACTAGGACTGTCCTGGGATGTGCATTGCCACCAGAAAATGGACGGTGGAGCTCGCCCATTCCCACACTATCATGGCCTCTCAACATAAGGGGTAAGATCTGGTTCCCCCCTGTTTGTTGATATACCAGACAACTGACATGTTGTCCATCTGAAATGCAGTAGTTCCTAGAGGAAGATGAGCATGGAGGGCCTGCAATGCAAAAAGAACCGCAGTCATCTCTAGAACACTGATATGCAGATAGGTCTCAGAAGGGGACCATGTGCCTTAGACTGTCCTTCCTGAGCAATGCCCCCCCACCCGAGTAGGGAGGCATCCGTGGTCACTGTGGTGTGCAGTAAAGGAGGCTGAATGGGACGGCCCTTGAGTAGATCTGGGGACTGAATCCACCACCAAAGGGAGTCCCTGCACACTACTGAAATTCTCAATGGGAAGGATAAGGGAAGGTCTAGCAGCAACCAGTGTACTGCTAGAGTCCACCTCTGTACTCTCATATGAAGGCGTGTCATGGGGAGAAGATTTATTGTCACCGCCATAGAACCTAAAGCTCTTAACACTGCTTTGGCTGTCGGTAACTGGTTCTGAAGCATGTGTAAGACATGTAGCCTCAAGCTGTGTAATCTGTATGAAGTTAGAAACACCTGTGATTGTATTGTGTCCAGCCATGCCCCAATGAAATCTAGAACTTGGGCCGGTTGGAGGGCAGACTTGTTCATGTTGATCGCGATGCCCAACTTGTTAGCTAACTGAATGAAGGAGTCCCTGGCCTGACACAGTAGATGCTCTGAGGGGGAGGTAAGGAGCCAATTGTCTAGGTACGGAAAGTTCTGAATGCCCTGAAGCCTCAGGTGAGCTGCTACCACTGCCACTACCTTGGTAAACACCTGGGGGGCTGTGGTGAGACCAAAGGGGAAGGCTAGAAATTGGTAATGACTGGCTCCCAGCTGGAAGCGAAGGAACCTCCAGGAGCACCTGTTCATCTTGATGTGACAGTACACATCCTGGAGGTCGATCGGGCACACAGTCTCTGTCCTGTAGATAAGGCAGAATAGACTGAATCGTGACCATCTGGAATTTTGTCTTGGTTACTGGCAGGTTCATCTGGGACAGATCCAATATTGGTCTGAGGTCCCAGTCTTTTTTGGCACTAAAAAGAACCTGGAATAAACCTCGGATCCGGACTGGTCTTGGGGGACCAGTTGGATGACTCGTTTTTCTCAGTAGTGATTCTAACTGTACTACTGCTTCTTCTCGCTATGTGGATGGAACGTCCAGGAGGGTTTTGTTGGAAAAAGTGGATCCTTGAAGGGAACGAAATATCGTCTGGATATGACTCGCAACACCCACTGATCTGTAGTGATGGGCTCCCATGCTAGTATGTGAAGTGACAAACAACCCCCGAATTCCTCCACAGATGGACAGGTGGACAACCTTTCAGGGTTGCTGCCCAGGTTTATCTGGGAAAGGTACTCGGGGCACGAAATTCCTAGGAACCTCTCTGTCACTAGGGCGGTGTCTGTTGTATCCTCCTCTGCCTCTGGGGGATGGTGATTCCTGAGCATCCTGGGAGAACACCTGAAACTTGCGGAACCACATCTTTTTCTGGCCTCGCTGGTTCCTGGAAAAGAACCTTTGAGGCAGGGAGAAGTGACCACGATGGCAGACAGTGTCTTCTCATCCTTCTCACTCTGGAATAAAGTTTCTCTGACTGTCTGCCTAAAGAGGGAAGAACCATCAAAAGTGGCGTTGGTGAAAGATGTCTTGAAGGACTCTGAGAACTGACATAAGCGGAGCCAGGCATGATGCCAGATGGCAACGCCTGACCCCGCCGCCCGTGCGGCACCCTCTGTAGCATGGGAGAGCAAATGCATGGACATGTTGGCTACAGATTTTAGGGTGGCCATTCGTGCAAACGTCTTCTTGTTCTCTGCCGACATGGACCCTGGGGTCGACTCCATAACTTCCTCGACTAGGTCTCTCTGGAGTCGAATAATGTGCACCATGTAGTTCAGCGCCCTGACACAGAAGGTCGCTGAAGCAAAGACTTGCATTCCTAAGTGATCCAATGTCATCGACTCTCGGTCATGCGGATGGACCGTGGAACTCTCCTGGGTGAGTTCCTTCTTGGTGTACGCCACAACCTGTATAGCATCTACGGGGGATCCCTTGTGCCAGTGTAGTTTGTCAGTGGCAGGGTTCAGGACCTTGTCCGGGAGCTTGAGTACTGGCTGTTTGGTGTCCGGCTTCTTCCATGCCCTAGATGCAATCAAATCCACGAGTGGATCGGCAGGAGGAGACACCCAAGAGGTAGACGGCCCAAGCTGAATGCCTCTAGAAGCATGAACTTGTCAGAGGTTGGTTTTGGCATAGGACTTCCATGATTTCTCCAAAGGAGACATCCTCGGGGGGTGATCTTGGAGAACTTTCCCCTTCATCCAGGTCCATGTCTTCTGTGAGGGACTCTGGAGGAGAGTCCAAGTGCCTCCTTTTACACTTATGCTTGCGGGCTCCTCAGGAGGGCTCTCTGCGGAGGTCTCGCAAGCAGGTTGTTCCAAGGTCAGAACGTCCTGGGGCATTACAGCTACGGGCTGTCTCTGAGAGAGCAAGATGGTCGGACCTGCACTCAAGACCAGGGGGGTCTGGACGGACTCCAAAGACGAAACAGTCAGAGGCTTCGACCCTGTAAGAACCCTCTCCACCAGGTCAAATGCAGAGGGGGAACGGATCTCCTGGGCTGAACTGACAGAAGTCGCTAACCCTGATCCAACCGGGAAGTCGGAGCCGAGATGACGAGAGGTATGCTTCTCTCTGACAAGCTCGGAGCAGAGAACACCTCCTCAGATCCAAGCCAGAGGCTATGGCTCCCAGAGCTCAGATCTGATCCAACACACTCAGAGCACTGGCCGGCGTCGGGGTACACTGTACTATTAGCGCTGACCCCTCCACTCTGACAGTCAGAGAAGGAGCAATAGGTCTGAATACTGGTTGGAACGCACCCGCTCTGGTGGGAGAAGGCCCTGGCAAGACCCCCATCTGGATTTGAGTGCTGATAAATCTCCACATCATCTTGTCCATCTCTGCTTCCGAAAGGCTCCAGGTGGAGTGGGATGATGCTGCCGAAGTGGCCGTGAGAGCCGGTGGGGAGAAGTCCTAGGGGGCACCCGGCTAACGAGAACCTCAGGCTTAGAGGAGAACCTTGGGGACCTGAGCTGAGGTGAAATAGGCCTGGAAACAGGCTTAGTCTTTGACGGGGGGGCTGGCCTCTGAAGAGCGGTCAGGGGAGCGCTTGTGAGGCCCGTCCTTCTAGACCTTATCCCCTTCCCCGGGCCTCTTAGCAGGAGGATGAGTTCCAGAGGCCGAGGAAGAAGAAAACGAAGTAGCAGCCGCTTCTTTCTTGGCAGGAGAAGGTGGGATGTCCGTCCCAGAAGTGGAGTGCAAAAGGCCCTTGAGAATAAGTGTCCCACCCGTCCTTAAGAGCTCTGGGGTTAAAACCAGTTCAAACAGGACAGGGGAACTGGAAGTGAACCACCCCCAAACAAACCACACACACACAGTGTGGCCATCTGCCTGGGAAAGCTTATGGCCACACTCTGTGCATCTCTTGAACCCAGGCTTTTGGGCATTCGCCATACCTTAGCTTGTTCAAGCAACACACACACGCACAAAACCACAAGAAAGAAAAGAGGGGAGGAAGATAAAAAAGCCTACCAGAAACAAATACGAATAACCCGTGAAGGTACAGAAAAGGTTAGAAACAAGAAGGATAGCTAGAAAGATATCAAAATTTAAAGTTTTATGCTGTAAACTGCGATGGAGCTCAGACCATGCTGGTTCCTCTCAGGTGACAAACGAGATCTGAAGGGAGAAGGGAGATATGGGCATTATGGGTAAGGGGAAGAGCCTGGAACTCGGAGCTGTAGTAAGAAAATGTGGCCGTGTCAGATCCAATATGGATCCAAGGACCCACATACATAAAAGGTGGGAATAATAATCCCTCAAGAATATGACTCTTTCTATAATGTTTTAAAATGTTAATGGTTTCACAGATAAATACAAAAAAAAATGTAGAGTGCAAGTAGTTATGCTGCAATAAACACACTTGAGAAGAACTGAACATGTGAAATTAATAAAGAAAGGTTTTCAGGCTGGTTATTCAGCAGAATACCTGGGGTTCAAGGAAGAGAGGATTATTTTTATTAATTGCAAGAGGGATTCCAATAGTAATAGAAGAGGATAAAAAAGACAATAATGATAGATTTATAGTACTAAGGGGCTACTGGCAAGACAGGAGGATTACAATGGCATGTATTTATAGTCCAACAAAAACTGCTATAAAAAGAAGTTATGTACTCACCATAACGTTCCATGTAAGTTGTTCCATCTCGCCTTCATTCTTCACTGATGGGTTCAGGGCCGATCCTCGGCTCCGACACGGCCGATTAGCAAAGCTCAATTATTACCAGTAGCTCGAGACCAAGCCCCTTATCCCATGATGCATTGCTGGAATTACTTCAGATCTTGTCTACTGCGTTTACCATATCCTAGTAAGAGGACTAATCTCCCCAGACAGGAAGAAACGTTTAATAACTAGGAAGAAGACAGTCTCCAGGTCAACCATCAGCCAGGTGGTGGAAGGGGGGAGGGATGTGAGAATGAAGGCGAGATGGAAAACCTCACATGGAACGTTATGGTGAGTACATAACTTCTTTATGTGAAGTTGTTTAATCATGCTCTTCATTCTTCACTGATGGGTAGCGTCCCTAGCCCCCCTAAATCCTGGGTGGCTCACGGGAGCACATTTTTCAGGACTGTAGAACCAAAGGAATCCCTGTCTCTGGAGGCCTTGTCCACTTTGTAATGAGTGATAAAAGTGTGAAGCTTAGACCAAGTGGCTGCAGCACAGATATTATCAAGAGGTAACTTGTCTTGAAAGGCTGAAGAAGTAGAGACTGCTCTGGTTGAATGCGCCTTCACTTTATGCAACAAAGACCTATTTGCAGATGAGTAAGTGTAGGTGATACAATCTGAACGCCACTTAGAAAGGGTTGTTTTAGCCACTGGTCTACCTTTTCTGGCTTCAGAGAATGAAACAAAAAGCTGGTCAGACTTTCTGAAGTCTTTTGTCCTGTCCAGATAATATCTAAGCTGTCTGTGAACATCAAATTTGTGCAGCATGTATTCTAATTTGTTGGTATGGTTGAGGAAAAAAAGGGCAACTCAATAACTTGATTGGTGTTTGTCTCAGAACATACTTTAGGCAAAAAGGAAGGGTTAGTCCTAAGGGATACTCTGTCAGGATGAAAGATCATATAGAGGGGCTTGATAGATAATCCCTGAAGCTCTGACACTCTGCGGGCAGAAGTAATGGCCACTAGAAAGATAGTTTTCCATGACAGAAACTTGAGCTCACAAGATGATGCTGGTTCGAAGGGAGAAAGAATAATATGGGAAAGCATGAAATTCAAGCTCCAGGGAAAATAAGGAGTCTTCACTGGAGGTCTCATGTGAAAGGTACCTTTGAGGAAGGCCTTGGATAACTGGTGTTGGACAATATTCAGTCCATTAATACCTAGATGGAAATTAGATATAGCTGCTAACTGGACCCTAATGGTAGCAGCTGCCGCTCCTTCGTGAAAATCTCAGTCAAGAATTCTAGAATGGATGACAATGGAGCTGGTTAAGGATCAAGGTTTTTGCTAGAAGCCCAAATGGAAAATCTTTTCCACTTACTACGATACAATTTTCTGGTGGAAGGTTTATGGGAAGCCAACAAAATTTGACTTGTGTCATCTGAAAGATTATGAAGCCTGGCTATACGGGGAACTGGAGCAGCCAAGCAGTTAGCTTCAATGACTGCAAGGAAGGATGGATGTCCCCTGATGGGTGTGTCAGAAGGTCTGGAACTGGGTCCAGGGTCCATGGATCCTCCAAGAGATGATGGTAAAGAAATGGAACCCAAATCTGCTGAGGCCAATAAGGGCTATAGGAATGACAGTCCTTCCCAGCGACTTTGCTTTCTGTAAAAATCTTGGTATCAGCGGAATTGGGGGAAATGCATAGAGGAGACCCGGGGGCCAATCGTGTACGAGTGCATCCCTCGGGGGTTCTCCTGGAGGGGGGATCAGGGCAAAGTAGCTTCTGCATTTGGTGTTGATGTGGCTGGCAAAGAGATCACAGCAAGGCTGGCCCCATTTGCAGAAAATCCTATCCACAATCTCCTGTTTTAGGGACCACTCGTGTGGCAACAAAATTGACCCGCTCAGCTTGTCCGCTATCATGGTGGATCTCCCCGGGATGTGAGTTGCCAACAGAAAGTGCTGGGATGACACAGCCCACTGCCAAACTCTGAGGGCTTCTCGGCAAAGGGGGTAAGACTTGGTCCTGCGCTGCTTGTTCAAATACCAGACCACTGACATGTTGTCTGTCTGTATGACAATTGTCCCTAGAGGGAGAGAGTCCTGAAAGTACTGCAACGCCAGACGTACTGCTCTCATCTCTAGGACAATGATATGCAAATGTGACTCTTGATTCGTCCATGTGCCTTGGGCAGTCTTTCCCTGAAAATGCCCCCCCCCCCCCATCAGGGAAGCGTCCATGGTCACAGTGACTACTGGAGGGAGGAGTACAAAGGGGCATCCTATTGTGACATGTAGAGATGTCAACCACCACTGAAGATCCCCTCTTGCAAGAGTTTCTAATCAGAATCATATGGTTCATTGGCAACTCCTGGAAAGACCATTGAGTGAACAGGAGCCAGTGAAGAATCCACATATGCATCCTCGCCAATGGAATGGCTAAAATTGCTGCCGCCATCAAACCTAGTACTTTCAAAACCTCTGCAGCTGGAGCACTGTTCTTTGAAACCAGTGAAATGATGTGTTGGCGAAGAATTGATACCCTTTCTACTGGAAGACGTAGAGTGGTGGTTGACGTGTCTAACTCTGCCCCTATAAAGACGATATGATGTGATGGCGACAAGGCATCTTTTCGAAGTTGACCGTAATGCCTAAGTGGCTGCAGAGTGTCAGAGTGGATTCTGTTGCCTGAATCAGTTGATGCCTGGTGGTGGAGGTAAGGAGCCAACCATCTAGGTACGGAAACACATGGAATCGTAGATGCCTCAGGTGAGCCGTGACCACTGCCATACATTTGATAAACACTCTGGGGGCTGTAGTGAGACCAAAGGGTGGGGCTCGAAACTGGTAGTGACTGGCTCCCAGATGGAAACGCGGATGATCTCTGGATGGTCTGGCCATTTTTATGTGGTAGTACGCATCCTTGAGATCGATTGAGCACATCCAATTGTCTTTCACCAAAAAGGGGAGTATGGACTGAAGCGTGACCATCCGAAACTTCTCTTTTTTCACAAATTGGTTCAGTCTGCTGAGGTCCAAAATGGGTCTCCAGTCCCCTGTTTTCTTTGGAACCAAAAAGAATCTTGAGTAAGTTCCGAATCCTGTTTGGTCTGCTGGGACTGGTTGGATGACTCTTTTTTTCTAGCAACTTGCGGACCTCTATGGTTGGTTGCTTGTTCCCTGAAACTGGGTGGAACATCTGGGATTCTTTTGACGGGAATGGGTGGAGCAGAGAACGGTATGAAATACCCTCTAGAAATGATGCTTTGTACCCATCTGTTGTTTGTGATATCTAACCAGGCTTCTGCGTACAAAGATAAGCGACCCCCAACCGCCTCCAGAGCAGGGCAGTCGGGCCTCCTCTCAGGAGCACTGGTAGGGTTGACAAGAGAAATGATCTCTGTCACCCTGGTGTTGCGGACCCCCTCTGCCGCGAGGGCAGCGTCTTCCATTATTACCCCCCCTCCTCTGCCCCTGGAGGGGGGTTCTCTACATGTGTCCTGAAAGGCTCCTTGGGCTTTTCGGAACCGCATCTTCTCTCCCCTTTGGCCTTTGGGAAATGGCCAAGTGGGGGTGGAAAAACAGACTCTGACGGCAGAGTCTTTCCCTCCTGTTCACACCTGGTCAATGTTTTCTTTACCTCTGGCCCAAACAAGGATGAGACGTCAAATGGGGTGTTTACAAATGAAGACTTGAAAGACTCTACAAAGGAATAGAGGTACATCCAGGCATGTCTCTGAAGAGCAATGCCTGTACCTGCAGCCCTACTCGAACCATCAGCCGCATATATGAGGCACATGGATGAGTTCACAATTGAATTAAGGGTAGCAAGCTGGGCTGAAACGTTGTCAGACGCCTGCAGCTACAATACCCTGAAGAGAATCTCCCAGCTCCTTAAGGAGATCTCTTTGCAGTCTGGTGAAATGGGTCAGATAGTTCAGTGATTGCAGAGTGAAAGCCGCTGAACTGAACATGCGTTTCCCATATCTATCCATGATCCTGGACTCTCTGTTAGGAGGATGGATAGACGCAGAAGTTTCTGACAATTCCTTCTTTGTGGCCACCGCCACCACTATGGCATCAACAGGAACCCCTTTGGACAGAAAGGATTTATCGACAGGGGCAGAAATAAATTTATTGGGCCTCTAGGGGACAGGCTACATGGACTCCGGCGCCTCCCACGCCCTATGAGAGACCAATTGCATAAGCTCATTATAGGGTGAAGACACCCAGGAGGTGGAAGGTTGAGACCCGAAAGCCTTCAGAAGAACCGACTCATCCTCAGTAGGGCTTTTGGACTACCAATCACCCTTCTGCCTAAAGATCTCAAGTATCTCCGCAAAGGAGATGTCCTCAGAGGGGGATCGAGGGGACCCTTTTGACTCCTCCAAGTCGGTGTCAGATGTCAGTGACTCCTGTGGGGAGTCCAAGTGCCTCCTCTTGCACAGTCTCTTTCTGGGTACTTCCTCAGTGGAGACTTCTGGGGAAGTCTCAGAAGAGCAGGGAGCATCCAGTGGGGCTACCTGAGGCTCTGGATCTCTACCCTTGGGTTAACCGATGGTAGCAGAAGCAGACACACGCACTTTAAGGGAAGAAGAAGCCAAACCTGATGATGAGGAAGTCTTTGGAAACAACACTCGCCTCACGGCTTCGAAAGCATCACGGCTCCGATAAGGAGTCGACAGACCCGAAGGAACTGCGATCCCCTCCTGCACCGATGCCGTGGGCTCCGAGCCCAAGGTAGGAGCCGAGCTCACCCGAGCTGAAGCCCCGAGAGGAAGAGTCGGCACCGGCATGTCAGTGCGACTATCCTCCCCGGATATGACAAGGGAGTGTCGGCTCCTAGAGTCCCCAATCGGCACAGAGGGCATCCGAGCAGATGGAGCCGACAATATTGGAACACCCGTCGGCTCCAAGGGTTCTACGATCATCAAGTCGGCCTCCTCTGGCTCCGAACGACTGGTACGGCTCGGAGGAGGAGTAGCCAAATCAAGAAGTGTGGTCTTCGGTTCCGACGCCCGGGTCAGAGCCGACAATAATTTAGCTAGGCCTGGTGCCATTAAAAGCTTCTGTACCAGTCGATCCATGTCCGAATCAGAAAGGCTAACTGATGACCTGGAAGAAAGCACCGATGGTGCCGACTGGAGAAGTGGTGAAGAGGGAGTCTTGGAGAAAGGTACCAAGCCAGAGTCCCAGCTCCGAAAAGATCAGACTGTCGGCTCCGAAGGCTGTGGAGCCGAAGTCACAGAATACTCCACTTTTTTTTATTTTTTTTTATTTAGACTCCAGGGAAGATTTTGAGGATTTTGATGATTTGCTGGCCCCATCTTGGTCAGACAAAGCTTCTACAAAGGGGTGCTTAAGGATACCTCGATCTAAAAGTTTCCTCTTCCTCTCAGCCAGCACCCTACTAGAAAAGGAGTGGCAGACACTGCAGGACTCCTGAAGGTGCACCTCTCCCAAACAATAAACGCACTGAAAATGTGCATCTGTCACAGACATTTTTTGTCCACAGTCTGGGCATTTTTTGAAGCCAGACTTCGGATGTTTTTCCTTATCTTCAGACGTAATATCTAATTAGAAAAATAACCACCACAAGACTATCAACAACTTTAACAAACAAATGCCCAAAGGGGCCACTTTAAATATAATACAACAGAGAATAAATATATTCTCCTAACTATTCGAAACTATTCAAACTACTGAGGACGAGGCCAAGAAGTAAGAAGTCATGCAAAACGTAACAAGTTATAAAAGGGAAAGGGGAACACTTTTAATTTAAACAAAAAGGAAAA
>NC_056729.1:1859392223-1859408075 GCF_019279795.1 Protopterus annectens | reverse complement strand
ACGCACTATTAAGCGCCGGGCGGAGTTCACCTAGGACTTTTTTGGTAAAGCTTTTGATTGTAAAATGTCGTCGGAGACTTTGACTACCGTTTTGTCCAAAAAAACGCAAGGACAAAGACCGACACGCGAGGCCCGCGGTCTCCACCGACACCACGCCAAAACCGACTACACATGGTCCGGTTCTCAGCGAGGTGCCTACGCAGCCCCTGACTACCGACGACACTTCTCTGGCGGTGTCTTCTGTAACCGAGACCGCAGGTGCCTCGGCCCATACTCAGACTACAGCTTCCGAAGCCACTGTGACTGTTGAGCCTCCTAATGTGGACAGGTCCACTTCCACCCATGGTGTCTTTAGACCCTCATCTTCCTTTTCCATAAAGGCCTTTACTAAGTCCAAATCAGCCATGCATCCCAAGAGGCCTGTTGCACAGGGCCCATCTCCAGGCCCCATGCCTAAAAAGCAGATGCTAAAAATGGCTGAGGATTTAATTACTCTTTATCAGGGGTTCCCAACCCCCTCCGGACAAGAGACCCAGAGTGGAGGAAGATTCTCCCTCTTCTGACCAGGGCTCCATTATTTCAGAACATTCTGATGAAGAGGAGCACTCGTACTCCCCTTTTGAAGATTCTAATGCAGAGCAAGTCCATTCCTTCTGTATCTCCCCCATAGGATTTTTCTTTTGGGGAAAACCTTGCATACCTTGAGGGAACACTTCCATTGGGAAGGCCAAGACTTTTCTGATTCCAAGAAAAGACTTAGGGAATTTCTTTTGCTACCTCAGCACAGACCTCTGGCGATACCTCTTGTCTTGGACATACTTGATGATGTTTACTCGACGGCTTGCCTTAATCCGGATTCCCTGCCTCCTGCCCCAGTCAAGCCTGATAGGTACTACAGAGTTCCTAACTCTCACCAATTTCTTTACAAAAGCCATAATGCTGACCCTGAAACCATATCTCAAGACCCCAAGGGAATGAAGGCCTCTACTGTTAAGAATCCACTACCTTCCGAAAGAGAGTCTAGATCCTTAGAAAGGTGGGGGAAAAAGGTATATACCTCGGTCACCCTAGCCATGAGGGCCTTAAATTGTCAGTTCCATATGCTTAAATATCAGCAGTTTCTGTTATCACAATTAAGGAATAAAATGTCACAACCTGAACAACCAGATTTGAAGGAGTTGCAGGATATGATGCATAGTGCAGAACAAGTGGGTAAGCACACCTTACAATGTGGCTATGATGCTCTAGAGGCCTCAAGTAGAGCTGCGGTTACAGGATCAGTCATTCGCAGGCATGCCTGGCTTAGATAAACAAACCTTGCCTGATCATGTTAAAGCTAAACTACTAGATGCTCCTTTACAAAAGGATGTATTATTTGGTACTAATGCTGAGGAGATACTACGGAAAATGGAAGAAAAAGCTAAATCTATGCAAACTGTCAAAGCCTTTCTACAGGTTCAACCACCACGTTTCAGCAGAAATTGGCCTTCAAAAAACTGGTCCTTTCCAGCCACGGACAAGCCCCAAAGAGGTAGATACAGGCTATTAAGGGCAGAGGACAATCTCAAGGATCATATAGAGGCAGACAATGGCAAGAGGTGGCGAAGACAGTGCACAACAATACAGCAAACAAACCCAATGACTTTCCCCTTTTCATGCCAAGCAAGTCTCAGATGGCAGCACCCTTGGGAGGAAAGCTGGCATTATTTACAAGAAATTGGCATATTATCACTACAGACAAATGGATTCTGGACATTATAAACAGAGGCTACAGATTTCATTTCCACACTCTTCCAAAAATGAGAGGCATGCCGAACCTGCCACACAATCAAAGGGCAGAGGCTCAAATACAAATTTCAAAGCTCATGGACATGAAAGCTATTCAAGAGGTACCTACTCACGAACAAGATCAAGGTTTTTATTCCAGACTATTCCTGGTACCAAGGAAAGGAACCGACTGGAGACCCATTTTGGACTTATCCATCCTAAACACATTTCTACTGCATCAAAAATTCAAGATGCTCACCTTACAGCAGCTTCTTCCCATGCTGGGCAAGGAGTTTTGGCTGGTAACATTGGACCTCAAGGAGGCATACCTGTATGTCCCAATCAGACAAAGCTGCAGAAGATACCTCAGATTTCTTGCAGGTTCATTCCACTGTCAATTCTCTGCATTGCCCTTTGGCTTATCTACTGCGCCCAGAGTATTCACGAAATGTCTAGCATCAGTAATTGCCTACTGCAGACTTCAAGGGATACAAATTTACCCTTATTTGGACGAATGCCTGATCCAAGCGGACAGCAAACACATGCTTTTGGAACATCTGGCTTACGTAACACGGTTATTGAATTCTCTGGGATACACAGTCAGCAAAGAGAAATCCAGGCTAACACCATCTCAGGAAATAACTTTCCTGGGTGCCAACTTGGACACAAACACCCAGATGGCCTATCTTACGCCAGAAAAGCAGGGGCAACTAACTCAGTACTTCAAAATACTAGCAAATTGTACCAGGCTTACTGCAAGGAAAATCCTGCAGGCTCTGGGCTTCATGGCATCTTGCATTCTTTTAATCCCATGTGCAAAGTTGCATATGAGGAAACTTCAGTGGTAACTAAAAAACCTATGGTCTCAACACAGCCACAGTTTGGAAACAACAATACCAATAATCCCATGCTTGCAAGAGGAATTTCTATGGTGGGCCCAAGCATGCCAAACAAACACAGGTCTACCATTCTGCAAGTCTCTAGCAAATCAAGTCATCACAACAGACGCCTCAGACTACGCCTGGGGGGCACACATGACAGACAGGTGCATTCAGGGCAAATGGTCCCAAAAGGAAAAGCACCTTCACATCAATCAAAAGGAAATGCTAGCAGTGATAAATTCAATTACAGCTTTCAAGGACCTCCTGCATCCAGGGCAATTATTGATAAGAACAGACAACACCACAGTAATGTGGTACATAAACAAACAAGGAGGAACACATTCATACCCCCTATGCAGGCTAGCCATGTCACTTTGGAACTTGGCTCTGGAAAGGCAAATCGAACTTCAAGCACGGTACCTGCCAGGATTGGAAAACATGCTGGCAGACAATCCAAGCAGAAATATGACAGACCCACATGAATGGAAGTTGCATCCTCAAGTGTTTACAAAGCTAATTCAAGCGTGGGGAAGGCCAGACCTAGATCTCTTTGCCTCCCACAGGAATCATCAATTGCCAAAGTTCTGCTCAAGGACCTTCCATCCAAAGGCCTGGAGAGTGGACACCCTTTCTTTCAGTTGGGCAGCACGGACAGTTTATGCCATCCCTCCTTTGCCTCTTCTGCCCAAGGTGCTCTTGAAAGCAAGAGCAGACAGACCGAAGATGATACTGGTTGCTCCAGACTGGCCAAGACAACACTGGTACCCACTCCTGAGGAGCCTAACACATACTCTTCCCAGGACCCTACCTCTAATCCTCTTCTACTGACTCAGCACAGCTACAAAACTCTTCACAGTCAGCTGAAAACAGTCAATCTGACTGCATGGAAAATTCCTTAAAACCACAACAGGCCCTACTTTCCAAAGAGGTGCAGGATGTCATTTTGGAGGCCAGAAGGCCATCTACTAGAAAGGCTTACTCCGCAAAATGGAAACGGTTTTGCGCTTGGAATGAGGAAAAAAGGCCAGGATCCTAGAAAACTGAATTTGCCTCAGATATTACAGTATCTAGCTGAGCTGTTGAACAGTGGACTTTCATTTTCCTCCATCAAAATTCATGCCTCAGCCATTTCTGCAGAATACAACACTGATCCACCCTTATTCTCTCACCCACTCTTAAGACAGTTCCTCAGAGGGCTAAGAATATAAGACCTCCAAGGAAACAACCAATACCAGCCTGGGATCTTAATTACATTCTGGAAAATTAACTTACCTCCCTTTGAACCAGCTGCCTCAACAGATTTGCAATATTTGTCCTGGAAAACAGCTTTCCTTCTGGCCATTACCTCAGCTCGTAGGGTTTCGGAGCTACAAGCCCTCATGGCTGTGCAGCCCTTTCTCATCTTCCATCAGGACAGGGTTTCCCTACGAACCAACCCGCCATTTATGCCTAAGGTAGTATCCAGGGTAGCTTTAAATCAGGCCATACACTTATCTACCTTTTATCCCAATCCTCAAAACAAAGGGGAAAGGCTGCTACATTCCTTAGACATCCATAGACAGCTACGTTACTATTTGGACAGAACAAAGCCTTTCAGGAAATCAGAACAACTCTTTGTGTCCTATGCTGTAGGAGCTCAAGGAAGCCAATTTCCAAACAGACAATTTCAAAATGGATAGGCCACTGCATACTGGTTTTGTTACTCCTTTCATGGCAAATCTGTTCCTACAGGCATCAGATCCCACTCCACAAGGGCCACAGCTACCTCTACAGCCTTCCTCAGAGGAGTTCCTACCAAAGATATTTTGGAGGCAGCCACTTGGAGTTCTGTGCATACCTTCACAAAACACTACCACCTGCCTTTATACTCCAAAACTAGAGCAGACTTTGCCACTGCTGTGTTGCAGGGCATTCTGACTCTTCCCAGTTCCACCTAGTGCCTACCACCCTGTGCGTAGCTTTGGGATTCTACCCATCTGTGATTACTGCAGCTGTATGCACGATGAACATAGTACAGTTTTGTACCTACCATAAATGTAGATGTTCGAGTGCTAATACAGCTGCAGTACAGGTTTCCTCCTTCCCCCTCTTGGTAAAGGCCTAGTGGCTAACACCTCCTCATACAACCTGATTGGGTTATCCTTCTATGGTGTATTTGCTTGCAACTACTGATTTTTGGATTATATTGCATTGCATGATTATATATATAATTTATGTATTGCCTTCCTTCTGGGGGCACCTGACATCTGGGGCAAGAAAGACTGAAGAAAATGGCGTCGGCTGTGTCTTATATACCCCTGTCGCACTGACGTCAGGAAAGAAAGCGACAACAACCGACGCCAGACCTAGACTTTGGAATTGCCGATCAAGACCCGCCTGATGGCAGAGAACCCATCTGTGATTACTGCAGCTGTATTAGCACTCGAACATCTACATTTATGGTAGGTACAAAACTGTACTTTCTCCATGCTAAGGAGAGTTTTGAGTGCATGCATCTTGAGGTTTAGACTTCTGGTGCTGAGTAGCATTACTCTTAGTTTCTTATCCCTTGTGATACCTATGGAGGTGGGTTTGTCTTTTGAGCCTTGCTTAAAAAAGGCACTATGGGGGTAGCAAGAGCCTTTGCCAATATTCGAAAGCCCAGGGGTGACAGGTGCAAGCCTTCCCTAGCGAAGCATCATGGCTTGTCGAGCATGTCATCCCAGGCTGACAGGCATTGGATCCCCTTTGAATGACACCAATATTTAAGCCAGTTGTTGAAATTGATCATCTTGTCTTCATATTGAAGCTATTAACCTGTTCTACTATCTTTCCATCTATCTCAATTCTCAGCTTCTTCTGATTTCCCAAATTTGCTGCCATTACCACTGTGTTATCTGTACTTAGTTTCATCCCATGTGCCTTCAGTTTTGCATTCCAAAGTTCTTGCTCAGTCTGTCTGTAATGCCACATCATCTGCATAGAGCAACTTTGTTGATCTGTCCCCTCCAACCTGTTTGATAATGTAATCCATCACTGGTATGAACAGCAATAGTCTTAGAGTTGAACTGTGGTGCACCCCCACTGGGAACCCCTCTGTGAGAACGAACACTGTCCGTACTTGAGTCACTGGGTTCTTGTACATATCTTGGACTAATTCTACCAGTGTTTCTGGGGCTTTGAACCACCACAGTACTGTCCATGTCAGCTTTCTTGGGACCTATATAGAGACATCTTATGGTCAGTCATCAAACTTGATCTGAGGTAATTCAGGTAGGAGAGAGGAATTACGAGTAGGGGAGGAGTTGGAGCTTTCAGATCCAAAGCTTTGGTATAAGACGCCAAAGTTGAATCTAGCAACCAAGATGTTGAACCATACAAAAAGAAAACAGTACAGATCTGTTATTATGGTAAGTACATAACTTTTGTTTACCTGAAGTTCATAAGTAAGGCGATGTCTTTAAAGCCGTTGGTGCATTAGCAGCAGGGTAAGTGCAAGAGCCAGATAGGAGGGGCACAGAGTTTTACAGCTTTCAGAGAACTCTGGGAGAATACCCATACTGGCAGTGCTTAATGGAGTTCTAAGTAGTGGGATCCTTCAGTACTCTCTGCAAATGGCTGATATTAGTTCCCAAATGACTGTAAGGATACTGTGATGCCTAAAAATAAAATACATACTTCATTACTTCCTCTAGAAACAAAACATTTTGCTAACTTACTAGCAAACCGATTAGAAAAGGCTATTCCTGAACTTATCTTTTCAATTTAACAGGAGCTTCTTAAAACAAGGTAGGATAAATCCTGATCTCATTCATGTATTGTTTAATGTCTGCATCTCTGTAAGAATGAAACAGTTCTGTATGAATCAGTTTTTATTAATTTCAACAGTACATTTGATTCTTTCATGGGATTAAATTTTGGCTTCAGAGTAGTGTTTTGGATTTGCAGATAATTTTGTTACCTTTGCAAAAGTCTTTATCATCAGTCTTCCCAACTAATTGTAAATCTTCATGGTTCGTCTGCTTTTCTCTTTGCCAGCATTACCCTTCAGTATTTCCTCTATTTCCCATTTTATTTATCTTGGCAGTAGAGCCATTTAATTTATAGCTTTTCCAAAAATGTAGCTTTTGGGGTGCACCCATACTGGGTGACACAATCCTATCATCTAGTTGCATCATGAATAACTATATGATTTGATGTTGTCTTTTCTGTCTGCCTCAGCTATTGGATATTGTGGCAGCTGGTAACTTTCAGACTGTTTGATCCAGGGCTCATGCTCCTCTCCTCTTCCCATAATTGGAGAATAATGTGTAAATTCTGAGTTCCTTATACTGAATCACATCTTCCATGCCAAACTATTTTCAGAAATTTCTTAAGAAATCCACCGTTTGTTTTATAGTGTCTTCTAGATCCCCTTGCTACATCCTCACTATTGCAAATCAAGTTCCATCCCCCTCCTATAAATACTACTTGCTAATCCTCCTCAATTGCAAATCGTCCCTTACTACCACAAATCTACTATTGTCTTTTTCTTCACCCTCTATCAGTATTGGAGTCCATCTAGCAATCAGTATTATAACATCCCTTTTCCATTATCCCTGGTATTCTGCTGAATATCCATTCTGAAATCCTTTCTTTGTCAATTTCTCATGCTCATTTCTATCCAGATGTGTCTCCTGCAACATTATTTGCACCCTGTATTTCTTAGTACAATTAAATACTATCTCTTTTCTGTCCATACCTGTAAGGTCATTTACAGCCCAATATATTATGGGCAGAGTTACCATTATGACAGAAGGCTGTTGCTACCACTTATTTTGCATTACATTTTGATCGTGTATTTCCAAATTTTGTCTTTCTTGCAGCCACTGTTTGGCAGGCTGATTTTTATCTATACAGTTATTTCTTATATTCTCCATTTGATCCTGTTTCATAATTTTGTAGAGTTTTTCCTTTAATGAAAATCCTCAAAAAGAATTTTCAGAATCCCCACCCCTTGTTAATTTAGGAAAAAACATAAAGCTATGTACCTTTTCAACAGTTGAAGTTTTCTCATCCAGCTAGGAGCAATTGCCCCAGATCGAGAGCCTCACCCAGAGGCATTATCAATCTTATATTAAGGCTGCCATGCTAAAGTCTTAAAGACTTGTTAAGCACATTTCTGACATCCAAGAGGTGCTTAACAAGCTGTTTTTTCCTTAATATTGGAGTGTAATCATGGTGCTCCCTGCACTGCAGAGATGATGTAAATGAAAATGGAAATAATGAATAGAAGAAGTAGGGGGGTAAAACTATTCCTTTGAGTTTTGTGAGGGACTTGTGATCAGCCTTGATTTAAAAATAAAATGTGGAATCTGATGCAGTCAAGTTTCATTCATTCCTCAACATGTGGGTTTGGATCTGATCTGCGGATCTGACTTAGCTGCTTTTTACAGCTTGTGGATACTGCAAACTCTCAAGCTCCTCCCTTACCCATAATGCTGTAGTTCCCCTCAGCACCTCAGAACTCGTTTGCCACCTTCGCGTACAGACGTGGTCGCTGACAGCTGTCAAGCATTATTTTTAAGAGATAAATGAATATAATTTTTCTTCTTTAATACTTTCTACATTAGATAATTTTCTCTGTCTATCCCTCCCTTAATCTAAGCATAATAGCATAAACCCTTTTTTTACCATTGTTGGTATTCTCTTTCATACTTTCTTACCTTTAATGGTAGTGTTCTCTTACCATTGTTGGTGTTTTCCATATTTTCTCTTTTCTTTTTCTTGCATTTTAATGTGTGGCATTTTTTGATTACCATTGCTGGTAATCCTTTCCCGTTCTTGGCTTGTTAAAAAAAAAATCTTTGTTTCTTTGTTCTTGTTGGTAGTTTGTCAAAAATGGCTGAAAAAACAAACATGCAGTGAATGTAGACACAGTATCCCATTATCTGATGCCCACAACGTATGTGTCTATTGTTTAGGCGCTGAACATTTAAAGGCTTCCTGTTCCATCTGTAAGGCCTTCAATCCTAGGGCCCTTGGTGACAGAAAAAAATAAACTGATTCTTAAAGGCCTTCTTCCTACATCCTTTTCAGAGTCACTTGCTAGAGCTCAACCTTCCAAGGCAGACAAAAAGGAATTCAAAAAGTGAAAAGGGATCCATTTTGTTACCTCACGAGTGGTCTCTCAACATGAGAGTTGCAGAAAAGATATTCCAAAAGTGGGGCCAGCTGTGCTGTCATTTCTTTGTGTCTCCCGTCAACAAGTGCAGCAGTTTCTTTATCCTAATCTCCCCATGGGGGAATCACCAAAAGACACTATTCTCCCTGATTGGCCCCCCATTCTTTTCTACACTTTCCCTCCAACACCTCTTATCCCCAAATTTGTTCAGAAAGCAGCTCGATTATTGAAGAGCATAGTCATCTTCATTGCCCCTTATTGGCCTCATCAGATTGGGTTTCCCTTCCCTTGGTCTCATCTACTTTATCCTCCTTGGATCATGGATTCAAAGCCAGACGTCCTGTCTCACAGACGTGATTCACTTGGACATTTTGGGCCTAAAGTTGACAGCATGGTTTCTCCAGTTCCATTGATAGCTATACAACCCAGGCTGTCCTCCCTTATCCATTACATTCTTTTGTCTTCCCACAAAGCTTCCACTAGAAAAATTTACAAAAGCAAATGGAAAAGATTTATTTTTGGGCACAACAAAAGGACATTGACCCCTTTTCAGCACCAATACACAAAGTTCTTGAAATCTTGGCTGTTTCTAATGAAGAAGCTAGTTCCTCACTGGTTAAAGTGCAGTTAGCTGACATTTCCAATTTTCATGTAAGAGTTGACAGTTGTACCCTAGTTTCTTCATGACTTTGTAAAGCTATTATAAAAGGAACCTTTTTACTAAGACCCCCATTAAAGATCTTACTCCACCATGGCATTTTATTCAGTGTGACAAGCCCTAACTCATTCACCATTTAAACCAGCTGCAAGGTGTGAATCCAAGTTTTTAATTTGGAAAACTATATTTTTGGTAGCCATAACATTGGCTAGAAGAGCTTCAGAACATCAAGCTTTATCTTCTAAGCTTCCTTATTTAGGTTTTCACAAGGATAGAGTGTCCTTATGAACCAGTCCATCCTTTCTTCCTAAGGTGGTGTCAGGATCCAACATTAATCAATCTGTCAGTCTCCCTGTTTTACTTCTAAACTTCTCGAACAAGGGTGAATACACTTTGCACTTGTTGGGCATCCACAGACAATTACATTTCTATCTACATAGAATGGAAAAAGTCAGAAAATCAGATAAATTATTTGTCTTTTCAGAATAGAGATTGGGAAAAACAGTTACCAAAGTAACTTTAGCTAAGTGGCTAACTGATTGCATTTCCTTTGTCTACAGCACATTGGGTTTATCTTTGCCAAAAACCTTGACAGCCCATTCAATCAGGTCCATGGCAGCGTCCTCAGTATTTTGATGCAGGTCTTCCATGGACAATACCTGTGTGACTGAAACTTAGGCTAATCCTCATACCTTTATTACTCATTAGAAATTGGATGTGGTCTCAAAGGGAAGAGCAGCCTTCAGCTCTACAGTACTCAGAATTATCCTTTCTTAGAGTCCACCTGGGATACGGGTGACTTGGGACTCTTTCCCACATGCTGAAGAACAAACAAAAATTGACAACATCAGATAAAGAAGTTCTGTACTCACCATAACGTTCCATCTCTGTTGTTCATTCTCATTCTTCATCAACTCTTCCCTCCAACTCCCTTCATTTTGGTTAAGATTTCTGGAAGAATGAGAAGTTATCATGGGAGCCAAAGTTCCTGTCTGAGCTCCAGAAAGTGGTTTCTCATATAACCAGTATTTCTTACATTATTTATAATGAACAGCAAACAAGATCTGAGTTATGGAGGGAACTGCAGCATTATGGTATGGGAGGAGCTTGAGAGTTTGCAGTATTGATGAGCTGTAAAAAGCAGCCGAGTTGGATGGACCAATCAGATCTGAACCCACATGTTGAGGAAGAATGAAAATGGGCAACACCGATGGAACGTTATGGTGAGTACAGAACTTTTTTAGATGCAATAGTAATTCCAAGTGTGTTACATTTGAAGTAAGGGGGGTTGATGGCCTGTAGTAATTAGTGCTTATACTAATATTAAAGGAGTACTAATGATGGAAGTACTTCATGATTACAAATACGGATATAATTTTAATATGCTATTGTAATTTAAGAAAACTGCTGGTCAGAAAGATATTGATAAAGCATGTAGACAGATGGTGAAGTTTGGCAAGTTATAAAATTGGAAAGAAAGAGACTTAATTTGAAAACTGATTGAAAATTAATTATGTTTGAGTTTGAATGAAATAAATGGTGGAAAATAAGTATATTTCACTAATTGTGCAGTATGGGCAGGAAATTTAAATAAATGGCAGTAAATTAAGGAAGGAGAAGGACTGAAAAGACTGAAGAATATTTTTAAAAGCAAAGTAATTGGGAGAAATTATAGAGGGATAATTTTGCAATGGAAATTTTTGTTAGACCTGTAATGATTTTTTCTGCTATGCTTGGGGAAATATAAAAATATTGCTTAATACAACAAAAAGAATACTACAAGAAAGAAAATGAAACATAAATGTATAAGTGAGTATGAGTAAGTATTGCTAGTAGAAGACAGGAATATCGCAGGAAGAAAAGATTTTGTATAAGAATAATGTGGAAGCAATAGAAAATGTCATTCACTTTTTCACCTCTTTGCAAAGACCTTCCACCAGAAAGATCTATAAAAGTAAGTCAAAGATTTTCCATCTGAGCTGCTAGGAAAAATTTTAACCACTTGCAGCCCCTCTTCCAGCTGTTTTGGACTTCTGGCAGCCCTTGAACACTGTAGCCAGCCACTGTACTGTCAGGGTTCAACTAGCAGCCATGTCCAGTTTTCATGAGAATCATTCTTCCATTGTCTTCCTTAGATTGTCGAAAGTTTTCCTTAGGGGATACCTTCCTTCTCCAACTTCCACTTATGGACCATGTTCCTCCTTGATTTCCAGTTCTTAGTCATTAACTACACTCCCCTTTGAAACTGCAGCTAACGTTGATTTAAAATTGTTAGCATGGAAGACTTGGTGGCTATCACCTCTGCTGAGAGAGTTTTGGAATTACAGTCCTTGTATAGTAAACCTCCTTATTTGGCCTTTTACAAGGACAGAGTTAACCTAAAAACTAATCCTACATTTCTTCCAAAGGTGGATTCTGAATCATCACTTAATCAGCCCATCAATCTTTCTGTTTTGTTCCCAAATTTCTCCAATAAAGGGGAATGCACATTAGACTTGATGAATGTACATTGCCAACTTTGTTTGTATTTGCATCACACTAAGGGGATTAGGAAGACGATCATTTTGTTTCCTCTTCCACTGCCAAATTGGGAAAGGTGGTATCCAAATTGAATCTCTCTCACTGGTTATCTGGCTGTATTTCACAAGTCTACAGAGTGAAGGGCCTGTCCTTCTTCACACCTCCTAAGGCTCACTTGATTAGATTTTTGACTACATCCACAGCTGCCTTCTGCAGAATGTCGTCTGATATTTGTGCTGCAGTGACTTGGTCCATTGTCCATACCTTCCTTTCTCACTACAGCCTGGATTTACAGACATAGTCAAGAGCTTCTTTTGGTTTGGCTGTAGTCTGAAATATCCTTCTGTGAGACTTCCAAGTTTTTCAGTAGCTGGGGACTCTGTCCCAACTGTTGAGGAATGGATGGGAAGCGACATCAGATACTAAAGTTATTTACTTACCGTAATGATATATGTTCATTCTTTAGCTATGAGTTATATTCTGCATAGGATGTAACAGCCAACCAGCTTTCATGGCACCTTTCACATCCCCAAACCTTCAGCCAGCTCGAACTGAGTTGACTAAAGAACAAGTTTGGGTGCCAAGCCCTCCAGAGCTTTCCTGCCACCAAAGAATACACTCCTCTGAGGCTTTCAAAGATTGATGGTTGGTTTGTGCTGTTGTTTTGTTTGGCAGATAAATTCCCTTTTATTAAAAAAAAAATTCCATTATAAGATTCATTTGTAATTAACTTCCCTGAAGAGGAAAGTATTATTTTAAAGCTAGGAATCTGTGTTTTAATGGACTGTCACAACTGACTTTACTCTACTTTTAAATGAGAACACTCTTTTATTCCTGTCAGTCTATAATTTGTTTAAAGTAAGTGAAAAAACATATTTTTTCTGGTGAAAAGTTGTGTTTATTTTACTTTGTAGGGCTGGCAATGTTTTATAAAGTGCTTTTTACTGTGTTTGTGTGGGAAAAAGTGACTTTCATTTTTTTTAGTTTTACTGGCATTTGCTGCTTGTTTTCCCTGGGAAAGATACAGTTTTTGGCTTGACCGTGGAACAAATTCAGTGCCACAGTCACACCTTCTTTCAGCCACAAAAAGAAAGTTACAGTGCTTGCTAGCATCAGGCTAGCAATTGGGTGATTCTATTGTGACACTTTCTTAAACCTCACACCCCACTCATCTTTTACCCGAAATCCCTCTGGTGTAGCATATACAGCCACTATGGACTGGGAGTAAGCCATCCTCTGTGGCTGTTGAGGTTTCTTCAGTGGGCAAGGAATAGCCACTCTTGTTGGCCCTGGGGGAAAGGTAATAGGGAAGACTTTCCTATTTTGTCAGAATGTTGTGGCCATCCCTGGAGAAGCTACTGACATTAATGACACTGTTGGCCCTGAGAGAAATATAACAGGGACGGCTTCTCTGTTGTGTGAGAATGTTGTGGCCATCCCTGGAGAAGCTACTGACATTAATGACACTGTTGGCCCTGAGAGAAATGTAATAGGGAAGGCTTCTCTGTTGTGTGAGAATGTTGTGGCCATCCCTGGAGAAGCTGCTGACATTAATGACACTGTTGGCCCTGGGAGAAAGATAACAGGGAAGGCTTCTTTGTTGTCAGAATGTTGGGGCCATCCCTGGAGAAGCTGCTGACATTAGTGACACTGTTGTCCCTGAGAGAAAGATAACAGGGAAGACTTCCCTGTTGTGACAGAATGTTGTGGCCACCCCTGGAGAAGCTACTGACATTAATGACACTGTTTCACGTATTTCCTTTCAAAAAGCAGCAGAACAATAAGCATCTCCTCCTCCTCAAGTTCCTTTAGACAGGAGTAGTTTATTGGGTCTGGTTTAGGGTGAATTCAGGCCGTTCATCATTCTTGTTACGTAGTTTATGGTGAAAGAAAGAGGGGTACCTCCTTTCCTGAAGAGATTAACATTCTGTATCTGGACAGGAGTAGTTTATTGGGTCTGGTTTAGGGTGAATTCAGGCCGTTCATCATTCTTATGTAGTTTCTGGTGAAAGAAAGAGGGATACCTCCTTTCCTGAAGAGATTAACATTCTGTATCTGGGCAGGAGTAGTTTATTAGGTCTGGTTTAGGGTGAATTCAGGCCGTCCATCATTCTTGTTACGTAGTTTATGGTGAAAGAAAGAGGGATCCCTCCTTTCCTGAAGAGATTAACATTCTGTATCTGGACAGGAGTAGTTTGTTGGGTCTGGTTTAGGGTGAATTCAGGCCGTTCATCATTCTTGTTACATAGTTTATGGTGAAAGAAGGTTACCTCCTTTCCTGAAGAGATTAACATTCTGTATCTGGACAGGAGTAGTTTGTTGGGTCTGGTTTAGGGTGAATTCAGGCCGTCCATCATTCTTGTTACGTAGTTTATGGTGAAAGAAAGAGGGATCCCTCCTTTCCTGAAGAGATTAACATTCTGTATCTGGACAGGAGTAGTTTATTGGGTCTGGTTTAGGGTGAATTCAAGCTGATCATCATTCTTGTTACATAGTTTCTGGTGAAAGAAAGAGGGGTACCTCCTTTCCTGAAGAGATTAACATTCTGTATCTGGACAGGAGTAGTTTATTGGGTCTGGTTTAGGGTGAATTCAGGCTGTTCATCATTCTTGTTATGTAGTTTATGGTGAAAGAAAGAGGGGTACCTCCTTTCCTGAAGAGATTAACATTCTGTATCTGGACAGGAGTAGTTTATTGGGTCTGGTTTAGGGTGAATTCAGGTCGTTCATCATTCTTGTTATGTAGTTTATGGTGAAAGAAAGAGGGTTATCTCCTTTCTTGAAGGATAAGATCGCGATGGGGCAGAAATTTGTGATGATATAGTTGTTTCCCCCTTTGTGAAGGGGTAAGACGAAGGCCATTTTCCAAAGTTGGGGTACATAGCCTTCTTTGATAGAGCGGTTGATTAAAATAGAGATGGGGAAGGCAATGGCTTTGGCGGCTATACAAAGAAAATATGAGGGAATGTTGTTGGGGCATTGGAGCAGGGTTTCAGTTTTTGGAGAAGTTTTTTTATTGTAGATGTGGGAATGGGTTTTATAGAGAAAGGAGCATGTTGAGAGGTGAAGATATTTGAGAGTGAAGGGGAAGGGGAGGATAGGGGAGGGGGTTGTAGTAGTAGGGGGAGTAGTATTGTTAGTGAAGGATGAGGTAAGTTTGCTAACTGAGTTGATTGAAGAAAGAGTTGAAGTGAGTGGCCAGTTCTATGTCTAGAGCATTGGGGTCAGGGCAGAGGTTTTCTTTTTTGCCAGGAATGAGGAGGGTGGAGATCCCATTCCAGAATTTTCTAGGATTAGTTTTATGGCTACTTTGTAATATGGAGAAATAAGATTTGCAGTATGCTAAGCTTTTTGACTTTGTTGTGGAGTGCTTTGTATTCATTAAGGGTGGAGGGGGTCTTATTTTTCTGGTGGTGTACCCAAGCTTTGTCTCTAAGGTGCATGGCAGCTAGTGTGTCCTTGGTTAGCCATGGGGCAGTTTTGCTTTTTATTCTTTTAGTTTTTAGAGGGCATGTGAATCTAGGAGGTTTAAGAATGTTGAGTTGAAGTAGGATATGGCGTTATCCAGGGGGGAGTTCCAGTTTATTGGTTTTAGGGAGGTCGAGAAGGTACTGGGATTAAAGTTCTTTAGGGAACGAGTGGAAATATAGTTATGAGATATTTGTAAGGGGGGGGGGCGAATGTGGGGAAGTGGTCCCTGAGGGAGCTAGGAAGTGTGCCACTATTAGAGAAAGAGTGAGGATGAGAGTAACTAGAACCCAGTCTAGGATACTACCAGTGGAGAGGTTTTTAGAGGGTCTAGCAGTAGAATTGATCAGCTAAGAGAAATTATAAAGGTTAATGTTTATGGTGTTTGTGGGAAAAAGGGAATTTTATACAGAGATG
>NC_056729.1:1859354978-1859391723 GCF_019279795.1 Protopterus annectens | reverse complement strand
AGGTGGGGTTTTTTTTAAAAAAAGGGTTCATAAAGAAAGGTAGGGAGGGTATTAGCAAGGGTTATTCTAGTGGAAGTATCCATAAATTGTGTCTGTAAGGTTTATTAATTTGATGTGTTTTTATTACATCAGATATGTGTTGTTCATAGGTGAGTTTGTTCTCTATGTGGAGATTAATGAGAACAGGATCTGCATAAAGAAAGGTAGGGAGGGTATTAGCAAGGGTTATTCTAGTGGAAGTATCCATAAATTGTGTCTGTAAGGTTTATTAATTTGATGTGTTTTTTATTACATCAGATATGTGTTGTTCATAGGTGAGTTTGTTCTCTATGTGGAGATTAATGAGAACAGGATCTGCATAAAGAAAGGTAGGAGGTGGGAGGGTATTAGCAAGGGTTATTCTAGTGGAAGTATCCATAAATTGTGTCTGTAAGGTTTATTAATTTGATGTGTTTTATTGCATCAGATATGTGTTGTTCATAGGTGAGTTTGTTCTCTATGTGGAGATTAATGAGAACAGGATCTGCATAAAGAAAGGTAGGAGGTGGGAGGGTATTAGCAAGGGTTATTCTAGTGGAAGTATCCATAAATTGTGTCTGTAAGGTTTATTAATTTGATGTGTTTTTATTACATCAGATATGTGTTGTTCATAGGTGAGTTTGTTCTCTATGTGGAGATTAATGAGAACAGGATCTGCATAAAGAAAGGTAGGAGGTGAGAGGGTATTAGCAAGGGTTATTCTAGTGGAAGTATCCATAAATTGTGTCTGTAAGGTTTATTAATTTGATGTGTTTTTTATTACATCAGATATGTGTTGTTCATAGGTGAGTTTGTTCTCTATGTGGAGATTAATGAGAACAGGATCTGCATAAAGAAAGGTAGGAGGTGAGGGTATTAGCAAGGGTTATTCTAGTGGAAGTATCCATAAATTGTGTCTGTAAGGTTTGTTAATTTGATGTGTTTTTATTACATCAGATATGTGTTGTTCATAGGTGAGTTTGTTCTCTATGTGGAGATTAATGAGAACAGGATCTGCATAAAGAAAGGTAGGAGGTGAGAGGGTATTAGCAAGGGTTATTCTAGTGGAAGTATCCATAAATTGTGTCTGTAAGGTTTATTAATTTGATGTGTTTTTATTACATCAGATATGTGTTGTTCATAGGTGAGTTTGTTCTCTATGTAGAGATTAATGAGAACAGGATCTGCATAAAGAAAGGTAGCAGGTGGGAGGGTATTAGCAAGGGTTATTCTAGTGGAAGTATCCATAAATTGTGTCTGTAAGGTTTATTAATTTGATGTGTTTTTATTACATCAGATATGTGTTGTTCATAGGTGAGTTTGTTCTCTATGTGGAGATTAATGAGAACAGGATCTGCATAAAGAAAGGTAGGGAGGGTATTAGCAAGGGTTATTCTAGTGGAAGTATCCATAAATTGTGTCTGTAAGGTTTATTAATTTGATGTGTTTTTATTACATCAGATATGTGTTGTTCATAGGTGAGTTTGTTCTCTATGTGGAGATTAATGAGAACAGGATCTGCATAAAGAAAGGTAGGGAGGGTATTAGCAAGGGTTATTCTAGTGGAAGTATCCATAAATTGTGTCTGTAAGGTTTATTAATTTGATGTGTTTTTTATTACATCAGATATGTGTTGTTCATAGGTGAGTTTGTTCTCTATGTGGAGATTAATGAGAACAGGATCTGCATAAAGAAAGGTAGGAGGTGAGAGGGTATTAGCAAGGGTTATTCTAGTGGAAGTATCCATAAATTGTGTCTGTAAGGTTTATTAATTTGATGTGTTTTTTATTACATCAGATATGTGTTGTTCATAGGTGAGTTTGTTCTCTATGTGGAGATTAATGAGAACAGGATCTGCATAAAGAAAGGTAGGAGGTGAGAGGGTATTAGCAAGGGTTATTCTAGTGGAAGTATCCATAAATTGTGTCTGTAAGGTTTATTAATTTGATGTGTTTTTTATTACATCAGATATGTGTTGTTCATAGGTGAGTTTGTTCTCTATGTGGAGATTGAGAACAGGATCTGCATAAAGAAAGGTAGGAGGTGAGAGGGTATTAGCAAGGGTTATTCTAGTGGAAGTATCCATAAATTGTGTCTGTAAGGTTTATTAATTTGATGTGTTTTTTATTACATCAGATATGTGTTGTTCATAGGTGAGTTTGTTCTCTATGTGGAGATTAATGAGAACAGGATCTGCATAAAGAAAGGTAGGGAGGGTATTAGCAAGGGTTATTCTAGTGGAAGTATCCATAAATTGTGTCTGTAAGGTTTATTAATTTGATGTGTTTTTTATTACATCAGATATGTGTTGTTCATAGGTGAGTTTGTTCTCTATGTGGAGATTAATGAGAACAGGATCTGCATAAAGAAAGGTAGGAGGTGGGAGGGTATTAGCAAGGGTTATTCTAGTGGAAGTATCCATAAATTGTGTCTGTAAGGTTTATTAATTTGATGTGTTTTTATTGCATCAGATATGTGTTGTTCATAGGTGAGTTTGTTCTCTATGTGGAGATTAATGAGAACAGGATCTGCATAAAGAAAGGTAGGGAGGGTATTAGCAAGGGTTATTCTAGTGGAAGTATCCATAAATTGTGTCTGTAAGGTTTATTAATTTGATGTGTTTTTTATTACATCAGATATGTGTTGTTCATAGGTGAGTTTGTTCTCTATGTGGAGATTAATGAGAACAGGATCTGCATAAAGAAAGGTAGGGAGGGTATTAGCAAGGGTTATTCTAGTGGAAGTATCCATAAATTGTGTCTGTAAGGTTTATTAATTTGATGTGTTTTTTATTACATCAGATATGTGTTGTTCATAGGTGAGTTTGTTCTCTATGTGGAGATTAACAGGATCTGCATAAAGAAAGGTAGGTGGGAGGGTATTAGCAAGGGTTATTCTAGTGGAAGTATCCATAAATTGTGTCTGTAAGGTTTATTAATTTGATGTGTTTTTTATTACATCAGATATGTGTTGTTCATAGGTGAGTTTGTTCTCTATGTGGAGATTAATGAGAACAGGATCTGCATAAAGAAAGGTAGGAGGTGGGAGGGTATTAGCAAGGGTTATTCTAGTGGAAGTATCCATAAATTGTGTCTGTAAGGTTTATTAATTTGATGTGTTTTTTATTACATCAGATATGTGTTGTTCATAGGTGAGTTTGTTCTCTATGTGGAGATTAATGAGAACAGGATCTGCATAAAGAAAGGTAGGGAGGGTATTAGCAAGGGTTATTCTAGTGGAAGTATCCATAAATTGTGTCTGTAAGGTTTATTAATTTGATGTGTTTTTTATTACATCAGATATGTGTTGTTCATAGGTGAGTTTGTTCTCTATGTGGAGATTAATGAGAACAGGATCTGCATAAAGAAAGGTAGGGAGGGTATTAGCAAGGGTTATTCTAGTGGAAGTATCCATAAATTGTGTCTGTAAGGTTTATTAATTTGATGTGTTTTTTATTACATCAGATATGTGTTGTTCATAGGTGAGTTTGTTCTCTATGTGGAGATTAATGAGAACAGGATCTGCATAAAGAAAGGTAGGAGGTGGGAGGGTATTAGCAAGGGTTATTCTAGTGGAAGTATCCATAAATTGTGTCTGTAAGGTTTATTAATTTGATGTGTTTTTTATTACATCAGATATGTGTTGTTCATAGGTGAGTTTGTTCTCTATGTGGAGATTAATGAGAACAGGATCTGCATAAAGAAAGGTAGGG
Organism: Protopterus annectens; assembly: GCF_019279795.1. Taxonomy (NCBI): domain Eukaryota; kingdom Metazoa; phylum Chordata; order Ceratodontiformes; family Protopteridae; genus Protopterus; species Protopterus annectens. The sequence continues at coordinate 1,859,387,993 of NC_056729.1, read as the reverse complement.
AGGGTATTAGCAAGGGTTATTCTAGTGGAAGTATCCATAAATTGTGTCTGTAAGGTTTATTAATTTGATGTGTTTTTTATTACATCAGATATGTGTTGTTCATAGGTGAGTTTGTTCTCTATGTGGAGATTAATGAGAACAGGATCTGCATAAGGAAAGGTAGGAGGTGGGAGGGTATTAGCAAGGGTTATTCTAGTGGAAGTATCCATAAATTGTGTCTGTAAGGTTTATTAATTTGATGTGTTTTTATTACATCAGATATGTGTTGTTCATAGGTGAGTTTGTTCTCTATGTGGAGATTAATGAGAACAGGATCTGCATAAAGAAAGGTAGGGAGGTGAGAGGGTATTAGCAAGGGTTATTCTAGTGGAAGTATCCATAAATTGTGTCTGTAAGGTTTATTAATTTGATGTGTTTTTATTACATCAGATATGTGTTGTTCATAGGTGAGTTTGTTCTCTATGTGGAGATTAATGAGAACAGGATCTGCATAAAGAAAGGTAGGAGGGTATTAGCAAGGGTTATTCTAGTGGAAGTATCCATAAATTGTGTCTGTAAGGTTTATTAATTTGATGTGTTTTTTATTACATCAGATATGTGTTGTTCATAGGTGAGTTTGTTCTCTATGTGGAGATTAATGAGAACAGGATCTGCATAAAGAAAGGTAGGAGGTGGGAGGGTATTAGCAAGGGTTATTCTAGTGGAAGTATCCATAAATTGTGTCTGTAAGGTTTATTAATTTGATGTGTTTTTATTACATCAGATATGTGTTGTTCATAGGTGAGTTTGTTCTCTATGTGGAGATTAATGAGAACAGGATCTGCATAAAGAAAGGTAGGTGAGAGGGTATTAGCAAGGGTTATTCTAGTGGAAGTATCCATAAATTGTGTCTGTAAGGTTTATTAATTTGATGTGTTTTTATTGCATCAGATATGTGTTGTTCATAGGTGAGTTTGTTCTCTATGTGGAGATTAATGAGAACAGGATCTGCATAAAGAAAGGTAGGAGGGAGGGTATTAGCAAGGGTTATTCTAGTGGAAGTATCCATAAATTGTGTCTGTAAGGTTTATTAATTTGATGTGTTTTTATTACATCAGATATGTGTTGTTCATAGGTGAGTTTGTTCTCTATGTGGAGATTAATGAGAACAGGATCTGCATAAAGAAAGGTAGGAGGGAGGGTATTAGCAAGGGTTATTCTAGTGGAAGTATCCATAAATTGTGTCTGTAAGGTTTATTAATTTGATGTGTTTTTATTACATCAGATATGTGTTGTTCATAGGTGAGTTTGTTCTCTATGTGGAGATTAATGAGAACAGGATCTGCATAAAGAAAGGTAGGAGGTGGGAGGGTATTAGCAAGGGTTATTCTAGTGGAAGTATCCATAAATTGTGTCTGTAAGGTTTATTAATTTGATGTGTTTTTATTACATCAGATATGTGTTGTTCATAGGTGAGTTTGTTCTCTATGTGGAGATTAATGAGAACAGGATCTGCATAAAGAAAGGTAGGGAGGGTATTAGCAAGGGTTATTCTAGTGGAAGTATCCATAAATTGTGTCTGTAAGGTTTATTAATTTGATGTGTTTTTATTACATCAGATATGTGTTGTTCATAGGTGAGTTTGTTCTCTATGTGGAGATTAATGAGAACAGGATCTGCATAAAGAAAGGTAGGAGGTGAGGGTATTAGCAAGGGTTATTCTAGTGGAAGTATCCATAAATTGTGTCTGTAAGGTTTATTAATTTGATGTGTTTTTATTACATCAGATATGTGTTGTTCATAGGTGAGTTTGTTCTCTATGTGGAGATTAATGAGAACAGGATCTGCATAAAGAAAGGTAGGAGGTGGGAGGGTATTAGCAAGGGTTATTCTAGTGGAAGTATCCATAAATTGTGTCTGTAAGGTTTATTAATTTGATGTGTTTTTTATTACATCAGATATGTGTTGTTCATAGGTGAGTTTGTTCTCTATGTGGAGATTAATGAGAACAGGATCTGCATAAAGAAAGGTAGGAGGGTATTAGCAAGGGTTATTCTAGTGGAAGTATCCATAAATTGTGTCTGTAAGGTTTATTAATTTGATGTGTTTTTTATTGCATCAGATATGTGTTGTTCATAGGTGAGTTTGTTCTCTATGTGGAGATTAATGAGAACAGGATCTGCATAAAGAAAGGTAGGGAGGGTATTAGCAAGGGTTATTCTAGTGGAAGTATCCATAAATTGTGTCTGTAAGGTTTATTAATTTGATGTGTTTTTTATTACATCAGATATGTGTTGTTCATAGGTGAGTTTGTTCTCTATGTGGAGATTGAGAACAGGATCTGCATAAAGAAAGGTAGGTGGGAGGGTATTAGCAAGGGTTATTCTAGTGGAAGTATCCATAAATTGTGTCTGTAAGGTTTATTAATTTGATGTGTTTTTATTACATCAGATATGTGTTGTTCATAGGTGACTTTGTTCTCTATGGTTATTCCTAGGCTCTTTGCATGGGTGACAATTTCTATTTCAGTGTTATTTTGAGAGTATATTTTAAAGTTAAGTGTAACAGGCTTTGGTGAGAACAGTAAAAGCTTAGTTTTGTTTGGATTAAGTAGTAGTTGTGAATTGTTTAACCAGGTTTTGACAGATGTGAAGACGTTTTGAGTAGTAGTTAATAGGTGAGTGGGATCACTTGAGGTGGAGATAATGGATGCATCATCGGCATATTGAATAATGGTACTTTGAGATTGACAGATGTGAAGACGTTTTGAGTAGTAGTTAATAGGTGAGTGGGATCACTTGAGGTGGAGATAATGGATGCATCATCGGCATATTGAATAATGGTACTTTGAGATTGACAGATGTGAAGGCGTTTTGAGTAGTAGTTAATAGGTGAGTGGGATCACTTGAGGTGGAGATAATGGATACATCATCGGCGGCATATTGAATAATGGTACTTTGAGATTGACAGATGTGAAGGCGTTTTGAGTAGTAGTTAATAGGTGAGTGGGATCACTTGAGGTGGAGATAATGGATGCGTCATCTGCATATTGAATAATGGTACTTTGAGATTGACAGATGTGAAGACGTTTTGAGTAGTAGTTAATAGGTGAGTGGGATCACTTGAGGTGGAGATAATGGATGCATCATCGGCATATTGAATAATGGTACTTTGAGATTGACAGATGTGAAGACGTTTTGAGTAGTAGTTAATAGGTGAGTGGGATCACTTGAGGTGGAGATAATGGATGCATCATCGGCATATTGAATAATGGTACTTTGAGATTGACAGATGTGAAGACGTTTGAGTAGTAGTTAATAGGTGAGTGGGATCACTTGAGGTGGAGATAATGGATGCATCATCGGCATATTGAATAATGGTACTTTGAGATTGACAGATGTGAAGACGTTTTGAGTAGTAGTTAATAGGTGAGTGGGATCACTTGAGGTGGAGATAATGGATGCATCATCGGCATATTGAATAATGGTACTTTGAGATTGACAGATGTGAAGGCGTTTTGAGTAGTAGTTAACAGGTGAGTGGGATCACTTGAGGTGGAGATAATGGATGCATCATCGGCATATTGAATAATGGTACTTTGAGATTGACAGATGTGAAGACGTTTTGAGTAGTAGTTAATAGGTGAGTGGGATCACTTGAGGTGGAGATAATGGATGCATCATCGGCATATTGAATAATGGTACTTTGAGATTGACAGATGTGAGGACGTTTTGAGTAGTAGTTAATAGGTGAGTGGGATCACTTGAGGTGGAGATAATGGATGCATCATCGGCATATTGAATAATGGTACTTTGAGATTGACAGATGTGAAGACGTTTTGAGTAGTAGTTAATAGGTGAGTGGGATCACTTGAGGTGGTGATAATGGATGCATCATCTGCATACTGAATAATGGTACTTTGAGATTGACAGATGTGAAGACGTTTTGAGTAGTAGTTGATAGGTGAGTGGGATCACTTGAGGTGGAGATAATGGATGCATCATCTGCATATTGAATAATGGTACTTTGAGATTGACAGATGTGAAGACGTTTTGAGTAGTAGTTAATAGGTGAGTGGGATCACTTGAGGTGGAGATAATGGATGCATCATCGGCATATTGAATAATGGTACTTTGAGATTGAGAGATGTGAAGACGTTTGAGTAGTAGTTAATAGGTGAGTGGGATCACTTGAGGTGGAGATAATGGATGCATCATCGGCATATTGAATAATGGTACTTTGAGATTGACAGATGTGAAGACGTTTTGAGTAGTAGTTAATAGGTGAGTGGGATCACTTGAGGTGGAGATAATGGATGCATCATCGGCATATTGAATAATGGTACTTTGAGGTGAGGCAGTGTGAAGTGTGTTAACAAATATGTTAAAAATCAAAGGGCCTAGAATGGAACCTTGAGGAACTCCTGTGCTGTTTACTTATTTGGATAAGCTAGTCTGCCATTTAACACATTGTTGCCTTTCTGTTAGGTAATTGGAAAATCATTTTAAGGCAGCAGGGGAGCAGCCTAGAGTGGAAAGTTGTGATAGTAGTTTGGAGTGAGAAACTGTATCGAAGGCTTTTGATAGGTCAAGTAACAGTACAGGTGTGTACTGACATGGCCAAACCTTTGTAGATGGTGTCTGTGAAGGTTAGTAGTGCTGTTGTGGTGCTATGTGAAGGACAAAATCCGTGTTGTGTGGATGTGAGGAGGTTATCTAGCAGAAATGTTATTAGTTTGTGAATACATTTTTCGAGAATCTTGGATAGTGGAGAGAGGATAGAGATGGGTCTGAACTTAGATAACACTTAATTGTTTCCAACCTTGTGTAGGGGTTTGATAATGGATTTTTTTCCAGAGTTTGGGTACATAGGATTCAGAGACAGACCTGTTGATTATGATGCTAACTGGAAAGACTATAGCATTGGCAGCAATTTTTAAGTATTCAGGTGGAAGGTTGTCAGCAGACAAGAAACAAGGCTTTAGTTTAGAACGACGTCTATGAACTAGAGAGGTAGGTACAGCTTGTAAGGAGAAAGTGCTGACTGCTGGGCAGAGTTAGGGCTGGGATGTTTGTCTATACAGTTAGTACTAGATGATATTTCCATTAGATAAGAGGTATTATTTTGTGCAGAAGAATTTGTAAGTTTTAGAATACCGTCAATGAAATGGAAGTTAAACATTTCAGCAATTTCTGTGTGTTCTTTGTCTGGAGCAGGAGATGGGTTTTGGGATGTCCCTGGAAAAAGAAGTTTTGATATGGATTTCCAGAATTGTTGTGGATTGTTTGATTTGGAGTTTAGCTGTTGTGCAAAGTAGTTTTTTTTGACTGAAGTGACTAGTTTTTTTTGCTTTGTTTCGGAGTTGTTTAAATTTTAGGTGATGTAGTTCATCTTTGTTTTTTTGACAGATTTTTCCAAGCTTTGGCTCTAGACAGAAGTATTAATTTGGTGGGCTTAGTAAGCCAAGGTGCTGGGTTTGATTTAGTCCTTTAGGTACGTAAAGGAGCTAGGCTATCAAGTATATCCAGGAAAGTTTTATTTATTTATTTATTTTATTTATTTTATTTATTTTATTTTTATTATTGAAGTAATTTGTGGCGTCATCTAGGGGAAGAATTTTTAAAGGGGACCAGTTTATATTTTTAGGATATTTGTAGCCATGGTGGTGCAGCGGTTAGTGTTGTCGCCTCACAGCAAAAGGGTCTACAGTTGATTGTCGGCTGGGGTGCCTTCTGTGTGGAGTCTGTATGTCCTCCTTGCGGTTATGTGGGCTTCCTCCTGGTGCTTCGGTTTCCTCCCACTTTCCAAAGACATGCAGTAGGTGAATTGGGCACTCTAAATTGGCCATAAGGTGAGTGTGTGTGTGTGTGTGTGTGTGTGTGTGTGTGTGTGTGTGTGTGTGTGTGTGTGTGTGTGTGTGTGTGTGTGTGTGTGTGAGTGAGTTGTACAAATGAACTACCATGGCAGGGCTAACCACCTAGTGGTGTAAACCTTGGCTCCAGGTGATTGTCACTGCTGAAATGACACCCTGGTCCCATGTGCAAAATGGGAACGGGTTGAGGATGGATGGATGGATGGATTGAACATGTGCTGGTTGAAATTGGTTAGGTTTCTAGAGGTTTTGTATGTATTTTTTTTTTGGTGTACTTGGAGAGATGGTCTGTAGGTGTAAGCAGGTGAGTGGTCACTTAAGGTGTTTGGTAGAACATCTGAGCTAGAATATTTTTGGGGCTCATTTACTAACATCCAGTTGAGAGCTGAGCCTTGTTGAGTTTTGTTATTTGGTCTAGTAGGGCAGTTTATGAGTTGAGTGAATCCATGGAGGTAAATATTTTCAGTTGGAGGATTACTGATCATGTTTTGCCAATTAATATTAGTATCTCCCATTATAACAGTTTAATTGGAGATATTTTTGGATATCCAATAGAGAAAGTCTTCAAGAGTTGGGATATTTTGGCCAAGGGGAATGTAGACTACTCAGAAGTAGATTTGTATAGTGTTATTTATATGTAAGGAAGCCAGAAATATTTTGGCTTTGTCAAAAGTAGGGACAGTTTTGGAGGGGGGGGGGGGTATTAAACTGGAGCAATAAATTAGTGCTACCCCTCCACCTTTCCTCTTTTTTCTGTCCATTATCAGGATATTGTATCCTACTGGGACTATTTCAGAGTCTTGAATATGTGGCTTGAAACAGGCTTCAGTTATTGCTACTATATCTTGGGAATGAAGTGTTAACCAAGAGTTGAATTCTGAGATTTTATTACTAATGCTTTGTATGTTAAATGTTATTAATAGTAGTTATTTGGAGCGGGAAGTGAAAGGTGGTCCAGGGTTGGGGTGAATATCTCCGCACTGTAGGAGTTTTAAATGACTGGACTTTGATGTGATGAAGAAGTGGTTCTTTGTGTATTGCTGTGATTTCTATTTTATTGGGTGCTGGCAGGTAAAAGGGTTTGTACAGGTGAGTAACACTACCTTTGATTAAGTAGGGAGTTATATTAGAGTAACTGTCTCTGGGAATGTTACATGGTAAGGACTGGGTTGATTATTTTGTAGTGGTTGATAGTGGAGGGTAATTAATAACAGTGGCTTGGAGGAGTATGCCAAGTAACAGAAGTTGTGAAGATGGCATAGTGTAAACAGACAACCATGTTTTTGGTATGGGTTGGTAAGAAAAAAACACAGAGCAAGTAGAAGTTTGAAAAGAAAATTTGGTATTGTGTATTCTATAGTAGTGGAGAGGAGAAACGTGTAGAATAAAAGTGAGAATCATCCAGAAAAAAAGAGGTCATTGTTCCCCTCTACTCATCACTCATTAGACCCATTATAGAGTACAACACCCCTTGTGGTATGTACCTCACAAGACATCTACAACAACTGGAAAGGCTACAGAAATACCTCACAAAGAGGATTACTGGCCTCAAACAGATGCCCTACACAGACCGTCTCAAAAACTCCAGCTTTACTCCATCGCATATCACGTACTCAGAGGTGATCTCTGCCTAACATACAAAGCTATTTCAAACCCAGAGCTGTTGGACATGCTCCACTTAAAGAAATCCTAATCTCTCCGAGCTACACACGGGACCTAAACCTTGTCACCACAATAAACAGAACATGCTGGAGGGATAGATTCCTGTCCCAGAGACTTCCTGTACTCTGGAACAGACTACCTAGCTATGTCAATCAGAGCTCCTCATTAGTACTCTTCAAGAAAATCTTGATGATTGGATGGGAAATAGGAAATTCACCCTAGGGATCACTTCCATGGCTCTGCTCGACAGGGGCACAGGAAAATAAATTTCTTGGGTGGCGAAAGCCAGGGTACCTTTTTGGCTAGGTTTATATAGGCCCTGGGGCCAATAGCCTAGTACCTACCTATGAACATATGAGATTGGAATATATATGAGGAGGAGGTGAAAGGAGAAGAGAAAAAATGAAATTAATAGTGTGTATTTGTAAAGATGGTATAGTTGTTAGAGGGAGAAATTATAATATATGTAGAAGTAGAAAGGTAATTGCTATGGTATAGGTTTGAGCATCTTAATCTACTTGGGTGTGGGTAATTATCTAATCTGTATGTAATTATTAGGTGAGTGGTTGATGAGTTTAGGTGGGAGGAGTTATGGTTACTATTTATGTAATTGTAATGGGAGCGGGTGGGAATGGGGATAGGGGAGCGAAGTGAGCCTGAGTGGAGCAAGGGGGAACAGAGATGGCAGGACCAAGTCAAAAACACTTAGCCCACAGAAACGATCAGTAGGAAACAGCAGTGTCTGTTTTGTGCAGTTTCTTGTCTTTATATTGTTTGTTGTGTAACGTTCTTTCAGTAGCAGGATGTAGCATTAAATACAGAGCCAAAAATAAAGTAAAAGTGAGTTGGTGAAGGGAAAGTTAAGACTATGAGGGTCTTGGGGACTGGGGAGGGGGAAAACAATCCAAAGGCAATAGCGACTAGGAAAGGGAAAATTAAGGAAGAATTGAGTTATAAGCTCGTATGGATAAAGAGGGAGGGGGAGAGAAAAAAAGAGAAAAATAAAACGTTTCAACCAAATCAAATGGGGGGGGGGGGTGAGGGAGGCTTGCTTCTATCCAACGATGTGTTATGACAGACTGTGTAAGGCAACACAGATATTTAAAATACACATGAACACAGAATGAAAACCTACTTGTCTTACTGTTTATATACAGACAAAACAAATGTGTCATTTGAGCAGTTTGTTTTTTCCCCCACACAGCGTCAGCATGTAGATGTTGGGTCTTTGTTTTGGCAGTGAGTTGGTTGGCAATGTGGCTGGGATGGACAGCAGACCTATCACCTAAGAAGAATTGGTAAGAGAAAGCTGGTTATGAGCACTGTTGATACAAAAACACAGGTTTGGGCACTACAGCTGTAAGGGGATAGAGAGAAAGGAAATGTGAGCAATAATAGGTACAGTGTTAGTGTGAGGTAACATAGGAAAGACACAGAGGTTTAGGTGTTTGAAACTTTAGGTGTTTGAAACTATCAGGGTGAAGTGAATAGTATGGAAATGAGAGCAGTTGTTGGGAAAAGGGATAAGTAGGAGCAGAATGTACGGAGAGCCAGTGCAGGGTACTTAGGAGAAAGGAGCTGTAGCAGTGAGTGAGGCAGCAGAAAGATACAATTCATTGCCCTTTTTAAGATTAAACCAGATTTTTTTACTAAAAGCATCTTTTCTTTATAAAGATGGTATTTGTTTAAATATCAGTAGTTTCCTATCAGGAGCTGCCTTGATAGCTATAGGGGCTTATTTCTTTTCTGGGGGAGGGCATCTTTTTGTTTTAAAACTGAATTGCAACTTTTGAGTTTGTGTTCCTGCTTCACTTAAGGGAGTGTTAAAACTACAGACATTATTTGAAGTACTTGTGTACTTCGTGACAACATACCTGTGCATTTGTTTTCAGTTATGACAGTGCAGGGATTTTATATATTACCTGAGCATCTACTTTGGCTTTGGGACAGTTTGAAGAAGAGAGAGTGTGTGTGTGTGTGTGTGTGTGTGTGTGTGTGTGTGTGTGTGTGTGTGTGTGTGTGTGTGTGTGTGTGTGTGTGTGTGTGTGTCTGTGTGTGTGTGTGTGTTGTGTGTGTGTGTGTGTTGTGTTGTGTTGTGTGTGTGTGTGTGTGTGTGTGTGTGTGTGTGTGTGTGTGTGTGTGTGTGTGTGTGTGTGTGTGTGTGTGTGTGTGTGTGTGTGTGTGTGTGTATACTGCTTGTGAACACTTTGTGAACCTGCCTTTTGATTGGCCCTTTCCAGCATTGCTTACCTGCTGGTAGGCTTCTTCCTATGTCTCACTCCAGTCCTGCTGGTTCTTCTCCCAGTGTGCCTGAAAAGAAAAAAAAACTTAGTAAAAGTCCTTGCAGTTACTGTGGGTTGAAACAGTGCCTCAGCTGCTGGTGGAGGATCCTGTAGTGGCATTCGTTGTTCCTCAACTGGTCTCTCCCAAGTTCCTCTGAAGTTGCTTTTTCCACCATCATGAACTGGGGGTCAGACACGTTCTTTTCAGCTGTTCCAGTGTCCGATAAGGGCACAGGAAAGCCATATTTCTTCTTTGGTCTAGGAGATGCTACAGAAGATTCTTTTCTGAGTAGATGAAAAAGAGACCTTTAGCCTGGGATAAATAAAAGTCTCCAGGTTGTTCGTCTTCCATGGATACTTTACCTAAGAAATAGAAAAAGGTCAGACATTGTTCATCTAAGGATACAACTATAGTACAAAAAAATGATGTTCTTACCTTAGCTAGGAGTTTTTTTTTTTTTCTGGCAGCTAGTCCTGGAATTGAAAAATCCTTATCTGAGCAATATTGTGATACAGAAAATCCTGAAGGTAGTCAGAGTCTGGCATTGATAGAGACAGAATTCCTAAGGCCAGAACATGGATTCTGTGGCAAACACATATGTCCCATTTAGTTTGGAGAGTTTTTTCTTTTGATTTTTACTGGGAAAGTAAAGATTCTGCTAGATGAGCACTAGGCATCTTGTTTCTGTTATCTCTCCTTAATTTTAGTGTCCCTCAATGACTCCCACTCCCAGGGTAAGGAGAAATTAATATTCATTGGGTTCCACAAAAGGCAAGCCTTCCTTTCATCCTTCTCCAGGCCTTCTGGTCTCCCTCTCTCTCAAGACTTGAAGGATGCATATCTGCACATACCCATTCACCTCACCTGCAGAAAATTCCTCAGGTTCTCACACTTTCAGTTTTGTGCTTGACCCTTTGGTTTGTCTTCCGCTTCCAAGGATTTCACAAAGTGCCTTGCCCCGGCTATTATCTTTGCAAAAGCAAGGAATTCAGTTTTTTTTGGTACCTGGACAAACCACTTATCCAGGCTATCTCTCTGGACACCCTTGATCTGCATCTAAGTTTCACTTCTGGAGACGCTGGCATTCCCTCTCAGTCAACAAAAATATGCTCTAACTCTTTCCCAGGATCAAGTTTTCTTGGATTGCAGACAGGATACCTGGCTGATTACTGCCTTTCTCCCACAGGAGAAAGTGAAGTCTGTCTTCACCTTCTTCCAATCCCTTCTTCCACTTTAATCCATTACTGTTAGGGAGAGTTTGAGAGTGTTGGGATACATGGCAGTAGCCATTCCAATACTACATTTTCAAGCTACACGAGAGAGATCTAGTGATACCTAAAATATCTATGGTCTCAGTGTTGTCCTCAATTTGACTTCAAAATCCCACTCTTGCTCTTTCTGAAGAATGAGATACAGTAATGGATGTCCCATATCCAGCTAAATACAGGCCTTGTCACCCACCCATTCCCAACCCAGAATTATATATAGATGCATCAACCTGGCTTTGGGAGTATGGGAAGTCTCTTCATCAGTTCAGGGCCAGTGTTCCCCCATACAGCTGAAAGAGCACATCAGTGTCAATGAAATGAGGGCGGTTACTCAAGCCCTTCATGTGTTCTCTCGCACTTGGAACCCAGGCCTTCTCAGGATTCTCACAGACTACACCACAGTGATGTGGTGTAGCATCACAGGTGGGGAACTAAGGCCTACCGGCTGTGCGGGCTAGTTCGTTGGGCATGAGATCACAATGCAATGGCAGATGTATCCCTTCAGGTGGTGTACATCCCATCAGAGAGAATGCACTTGCTGATTGTCTAAGCTAGACCATGGAAGACTCTTGCAAATGGATGCCAGGCATAGAGGATTTACTGTACATAGTCTACAGATGAGTTATTCTTCAAGTAGGTCTGCTTGCCTTCACTCAGAATAGACAGCTCAAGCTGTTTTGCTTCAGGATTCCTTGTCTCCAGGCTTGGAGGATGATTGCCACATCTTTCAGCTGAGAGGGGAAGTACCTCCATGCCATTCCCCTCTCTCTAATTCCAAAAATTCTACTGAAGCTCTAGCAGGGTAGACTAGAAATCTTGCTGGTAACTCATAGGTTCATAGGTTCATAGGTTGATACTAGGCTATCTGCCCTAGGGCATTTATAAGCCTAGCCAGAGTATGTTTGGCTTACGCCACTCTTTTAGATTAGTTGACTGTGCCTCTGTATAGTAGGTCATAGAAGGTAGCCCTTTTAAGGTTTGTTTACTGTACCTCTGTCAAGCAGCGACACAGAAGAGATCCCAGGGGTAAACTTACTATCTCCCATCCATTCGTCAAGATTTCTCTTGAAGAGGGTCAGTGAGGGTCTCTGCCTAACATGGATTGGCATTTTGTTCCAGAGTGAGGGGAGTCTCTGGGATATGAATCTGTCCCTCTAGCTTGTCCTATTTATTTCTGTGCTGAGGTTCAGGTCCCTGGAGCGTGTAACTCTAAGGGATTTAGATTTCCTGAGGTGAAGCATGTCTATTAATTCTGGGTTGGACATGGCTTTATACGTCAGACACAGACTGCCTCTGAGTAGGCGGTACACATCTGAGTAGAGCTGGAATTTCTTTAGCCGAACAGCATAGGGCATCTGTTTGAGCACTTGATCCTCTTGGTGAGATACTTTTGGGGTCTTTCCAGTTGCTGAAGGTGTCAGGTAAGGTACATCCCAAACGGGGAATTGTACTCAATTATGGGCCTGATAAGTGATGAGTAGAGGGGCACAATGACCTCTCTTGATCTAGATGTAAACCCTTTCATGATAAGGTGGGCTATATAGAAGGTCTTTCTAACCACTTTGGCAACGTGATTGTCAAAGGAGAGATTGCTATCTACTTGTGTCCCCAAGTCCCTAATTACTTCTTCCATACTTAATGGATTACCACCTATGTGGTAATTTGTGGGCACTTTGTTTTTTCCAACGGGGATGACTATGCACTTTTTGGCATTTAGCTTTAGGCCATGGCTCTGGCACCAGTTATCCGTCTCTGTGAGACCCTTTTGGAGGATGCCTGTGTCAGTTGGAGAGTCGATTATAGCACCCAGTTTGCAGTCATCTGCGAACATGGTCAGCCATAGTACACCCGTGTTAGCCTGTACCTCGGAGAAATATATACCGAACAAGAGAGGTCCCAGGACTGAGCCTTGTGGGACACCACTTGTAACTGGTTTAGAGTCTGACATGGCACCTGCTATTCTGACCGTGTGGGTTCTATCCCTGAGCCAATTTGCAACCCATCTTGTGACATAGGGGTTGATATTTAAGCTGGTGAGCTTATTTATGATGCCCGAGTGGGGTATTGTGTCAAAGGCCTTTGCGAGGTCCAGGTAGGCTGTGTAGACTACATTCCCTTCATCTATGGCTTTGGTAACTGTTTCAAAGAAGTCGACCAGGTTCAAGAGGCAAGGTCTGCCCTTAACGAAGCGGAATTGGGTAGGATCCAGTGTCTGGAGGTTCCCAATGTCTTTGTTTATGATTTCCATGATGATATGTTCCATAGCTTTGCAGAACAGGCTAATCAGGCTTATAGGGCGATAGTTTCTGGGGTCTGTTGTGGCACCACCTTTGTGGAGTGGGACCACTGTTGCTGTACGCCATTCTTTGGGAACATATCCTGTAGTAACGCTGAGATTGAACAGTGACTTTATATGAGGGTTTAGTTCTTCTTGGAGCTCGTGTAAGACACAGCCCGGGACACTGTCTGGTCCCATTGATGCTGTGTTTTTAGCTTTGGAGAGGGCAGCTCTCACCTGTGCATCTGTGATCTCAGGAAGTCTACACTCTGTTGGGATAGACATTTGCTCTTTTGGGGGGGAAGGGGGGAGAGAAGTTTGCACTGAACCTTTCTGCCAGGATGTTGGCAATGTCTGTGGGTTCAGTGAATTTTTTGTCATTTTGCACTAACTCAGAGCATATCTGGGACTTGCCTCCCAGGTTTCTGACATAACTAAAAAAAGGCCTTGTGATTATCTTTAGTGTCTTGTGCAATTTTCTTTCAAAGCTAGCCTTAGAAGATTTTATGAGGGATTGTAGTTTCTTGCTTGTACTGATCAGTGACGTCTTCCCTTTTTGGGATTTTGCTCTATCATGTAGTAGCTTTCTCCTTCTGTTATATAGCTTATCTCATTCACTCCAGAGCAGCTCAGAAAAAGCTGCCGGCTTAATTCCACCATAGGAACAACAGAGCAGCCTGAGCTCATTTTCAGAAAATCCATTTGTAATACTATACAGAAAACAAATGCTCATAACTCTTTAACTATAAGAGCTACACTAAAAGTGTAAACGCGAAAGTTGTTCAGCAGACACTGACCTTTCCAACAGTGTAAATGTTGATAGTGCATATCAAAGTCATAATGAAATATTTGGCAAGGAATGCTGATATTGTGCATTTTTTTTAATTTTTTGGAAAAGCAAAGCACAATATCTTGGTCTATGTACCATGCAGACCCATACAATTTGAATTTAATTTGTTAGTATGAATGTCAGCTTTAAAATGATACTTTAACCATAACTGTGTGACACTCCTTTCATGAGATATTCACAGAAATATGATTAGTATATTATTTCTCATAATTGATAAATAAACAAAGCATAATATCTCATCACCTGTATCAGACAGAGCCTACATATCAGTGTAGAAGTTGTGCATCTGAATGTCAGCTTCAAAATGAAGCATCATTTGTCTGATTACCATGCTCCCTCGCAAAGATATGGGCATAATAATGAGAAGTATTGTAAATGTATAATTTTCATAATTGTACAAGACTAAACAAACTGTGATATCTGTACGTGTGTACAGTGCCTAGACATAGTTCTTTTACCATGTTGTAAGGAGTAACACTGTCTTCAAAATGATGCATTACTTCACACAATGTGGTGCTCCCTTGCAAAGTTATTTACCAAAATATGAAAAAAATCATAATTTCCATAACCTAAGTCAGAAACAAACTTTGATATCTGCCTATGAGTACAACATACAGGTACCATTCTTTTACCACGTTAGAACTATAAATAATCTTTTCAAAATGAGATATTACTTGGCACATTCAGATGCTCCCTTGCAAAGTTATTTACCAAAATATGAAAAATATCATAATTTACATAACCATAAGTCTCAAACAAACTTTGATTTCTGCACATGTGTCAAACATACTGGCACAATTCTTTTAACATATTAGAACCAGCAATACTGTCTTCAAAATGAGATATTACTTGGCACATTCAGATGCTCCCTTGCAAAGTTATTTACCAAAATATGAAAAATATCATAATTTCCATAACCATAAGTCTCAAACAAACTTTGATTTCTGCACATGAGTACAACATACTGGCACAATTCTTTTACCATGTTAGAACTATAAATAATCTTTTCAAAATGAGGTATTACTTAGCACATTCATATGCTCCCTTGCAAAGTTATTTACCAAAATATGAAAAAATTATAATTTCCATAACCATAAGTCTCAAACAAACTTTGATATCTGCACATGTGTCAAACATACTGGCACAATTCTTTTACCATATTAGAACCAGCAATACTGTCTTCAAAATGAGATATTAGTTGGCACATTCAGATGCTCCCTTGCAAAGTTATTTACCAAAATATGAAAAAATATCATAATTTCCATATCCATAAGGCTCAAACAAACTTTGATTTCTGCACATGTGTCAAACATACTGGCACAATTCTTTTACCATATTAGAACCAGCAATACTGTCTTCAAAATGAGATATTACTTGGCACATTCAGATGCTCCCTTGCAAAGTTATTTACCAAAATATGAAAAAATATCATAATTTCCATAACAGTTATTTGCCAAGCTCAGAGAAATAAATTTTACATAACACATTTCATAATAGTGTTTTACTTACTATACTGGTCCAGCTTGGTCATGGGTGTTTTCCATTCTTCTCACAATCATGCAGGGCTCTCCTCACGCCATTGTGGAGGTTGGTCAAGAAGAATGCAATGGCCTCCTCAGTTAGGTGAATGCCATCCCTTCTGAACCAGTGAACATCTTCCCTTCCTCATCTGAAATAAAGCATGGGTGGACACTGACAAGGGTGCACAGCCAGGGCACATGTAAAGAGAAAAAGCAGGGTAAGGACCGCTCCACTAATATGCCGAGGACAGGCATGGGGCTCCAGATGTTGGTTATCTGTAGTGTCCCATAGCTGTGCCGGCTGCCCACTCAGACTGCTGATACCACTATGGTCTCATGACCTCCTTCAGTGCCAGCAGTCTGCCTTACCTCTGCCTTTTCTCTTTACATGTGCCCATGCAGCAATGGACCTAAGGGATGAGGGACTGAAGTAACTCACTAATTGCTGTCCTGACCTACCGGAAGGGAGGGAGACTGAGGGGAGAGCTACATCAAGGCAACATGTCAAAAGACCAAGACTGACCCAGGCTGTGTCTTTTTGCATGTTTTTGCAGTACATCACAGTGGCACACCCAAGCCCATGCTTACCGAGGACAGCAGCACTATGGGACTGTGCTGTAGAGTCTCCAGGTTCCCAAGTGCGATCCCGGTGGATCACAAGATCCATGCTGGCCGGGTATGCCCCCTGTGATGCACCCAGCAACACAATATTCGCGATGGGACAGCGTAAGGTTTTGGCTGCTCCCTTTCCAGTGACTCCCAGAACAGCAGAAGACAGTCTTACCTTATCTGAAATAAAGCATGGGTGGACACTGACAAGGGTGCACAGCCAGGGCACATGTAAAGAGAAAAGCAGGGTAAGGACCGCTCCACTAATATGCCGAGGACAGGCATGGGGCTCCAGATGTTGGTTATCTGTAGTGTCCCATAGCTGTGCCGGCTGCCCACTCAGACTGCTGATACCACTATGGTCTCATGACCTCCTTCAGTGCCAGCAGTCTGCCTTACCTCTGCCTTTTCTCTTTACATGTGCCCATGCAGCAATGGACCTAAGGGATGAGGGACTGAAGTAACTCACTAATTGCTGTCCTGACCTACCGGAAGGGAGGGAGACTGAGGGGAGAGCTACATCAAGGCAACATGTCAAAAGACCAAGACTGACCCAGGCTGTGTCTTTTGCATGTTTTTGCAGTACATCACAGTGGCACACCCAAGCCCATGCTTACCGAGGACAGCAGCACTATGGGACTGTGCTGTAGAGTCTCCAGGTTCCCAAGTGTGATCCCGGTGGATCACAAGATCCATGCTGGCCGGGTATGCCCCCTGTGATGCACCCAGCAACACAATATTCGCGATGGGACAGCGTAGGTTTTGGCTGCTCCTTTCCAGTGACTCCCAGAACAGCAGAAGACAGTCTTACCTTATCTGAAATAAAGCATGGGTGGACACTGACAAGGGTGCACAGTCAGGGCACATGTAAAGAGAAAAAGCAGGGTAAGGACCGCCGCTCCACTAATATGCCGAGGACAGGCATGGGGCTCCAGATGTTGGTTATCTGTAGTGTCCCATAGCTGTGCCGGCTGCCCACTCAGACTGCTGATACCACTATGGTCTCATGACCTCCTTCAGTGCCAGCAGTCTGCCTTACCTCTGCCTTTTCTCTTTACATGTGCCCATGCAGCAATGGACCTAAGGGATGAGGGACTGAAGTAACTCACTAATTGCTGTCCTGACCTACCGGAAGGGAGGGAGACTGAGGGGAGAGCTACATCAAGGCAACATGTCAAAAGACCAAAACTGACCCAGGCTGTGTCTTTTTGCATGTTTTTGCAGTACATCACAGTGGCACACCCAAGCCCATGCTTACCGAGGACAGCAGCACTATGGGACTGTGCTGTAGAGTCTCCATGTTCCCAAGTGCGATCCCGGTGGATCACAAGATCCACGCTGGCTGGGTATGCCCCCTGTGATGCACCCACCAACCTAAGAGCAGTTGGCAAAACAAAAGTGAAGAGGGACCTTCCTGGCATTGTTGCTGAAGGGCTTAGCTGCTAACTCACATGGGGGCACAGAAAGAGCACATGTACACTGAAAATGCAGTTGAGGCACTTTGCTTTACCTCTGCCTCTTCCATTTACATGTGTCCTTTCTGCAATGGGCCGAAGGGAGGAGCTAATTTAAAGGCCTAGACTGACCCAGGCTGTGTTTTTTTGCATGTGTCCTTTGCCTGAGGGAACCATTACATCAGTGGCACACTCAAGGCCCACAGCACTATGGGAGAGATTTATGGCCATGGTACTCTCCAAAGCATTCAACACACAGGTTGACCTTGCAAGTTGGACATCCCCATGATGGCTCAGCACGTTTACCCTTGCTGGCACAGTTTTTGCATCTTGATTTATGCCATTTCACTGGAAAGTGAGAGCCATGCTCAAATCTGCTCACAGCCTCTGGGACAGTAATCTCAGTGCATCGTTTCCTCTTTGTGTAACTGGCAAGTAGATGCAAGCCTAGGTTCCTTCGGAACTGCAACTGTGTTGCTGGAATAATACGTCCAGAACGTGATAGTTGCTGATGTCTGATACTGATTCAGTAGCTAGCAGTGGTCCACTCTGCAATTGCTTGTAGTAGCCTCGAGCTGCTTTTCCAATGGCCTGTCTGTTGAATGTAAGAGGCCATCCTGACCTATTGGTGCGCATGGTTCCACAACAGTATAGATCATCTTTCAGCAATTGCTGTGCTAGTGGAACAGAGGTAAAGAAGTTATCAAAGTAAATGTGATGCTTCTTGCCAATCAGTCCCCTAGTTAAGTCAACTACAACTCTGTGTGCGAGCCCGACCTCTGTATTCTGCTCCGTTTTTCCAGTGTATACCTGGAATTCACGTACATACCCATTGGTTGAGTCTGCCAACACCCAAACCTTAATGCCATACCTCTCAGGCTTACCAGGCATAAACTGTCTAAATGTCAAGCGTCCACGGAAGCCAACCATGGCTTCGTCTACAGCCACCTCACGATGCACATTGTAACGTGTCCTACATGCATGAAGTACTGCATCCAGTATTGGCCGTACATGATGTAGCTTGTCATGACCCACAGCACCATGTGGTAGGCTCAGGCTGTTATCATTGCAGTGGAAGTACTGCTGAATTTTTTCAAACCTATCTCTGGTCATGTACTCTGCTATTGGGAAGCGACCATATACATGGTGCGTTTCCCAGTACTGCCTCAATTCAGGAACATGTACAATAGACATGTATATTCTGACACCTAGAAATGTGCGTATGTCTCCTGGGCACACAGGACTCCACCGCGTATCAACCTTGCCTGCTGCGGCCTGGCTCTGTGCAGCATAGCGATTGGTTTCATTAGCAATACAGGTGTATAGCTCCTCTGGGAACATCAAATTCAGGAAGTCCATCTCTGTGCTATCTGAGCCCAAGTGATCTATTGGTCCTACTGGCCCCACAAATTCCTCAATGTGTAAAGTTTGAAGATGTTTTTCCCACGTGATTTTACGTGGTGGGCATGCTCGGCGTACCTGACTGGGTCGCAAGGAAGAGTTGGAAATGGGAAAGGCCGAAGGGTTGAGAGATGATGCTCTCTCAATGCCAGTAGCAACTGTACTGCTTGCAGTTGGTAGTGAACTGTTGACACATGTTCCCTGCTGAGGCACACCCATATCAGTCTCTGACAAGGAGCTACTTGGACTCATATCTAGAGGATTATCTCCATCACAATCACCAAACTGTGGACTACTTCCCACATCATACACAGTCGAAGGCACATCCACACCCTTATCAGCACTTGCAGTGCCATGCACTGTGGAGGACTGCATAGCTGTGTCAGTCAGACCAGGTGCTTTCGTGAACACAGATAAAGGCATGTCATCATCTGCGTCATACTCTGAATGCCCTTGGTGGCCATAGTGTGTGGCCAACTTGTGTGTGGGCACCTTCCTTAGGTGTGCAAGTGGCACGTCATCCTCACTGTCTTGGTCACTGTCATAATTACTGGTCAGGTCTGCTTTGGCAACTGGTAGTGGTCTTTCAGGAATGGCGGGCACAGGAGCATCATCCTTATCACAGGCAATGGCCTTTGCACGCAGACGTGCGAGTGGAATGTCATCATCTGAGTCATAATCATCATCCTCACTCTGGTTGGCATTATGTGGTACATCAAGGTGCATACCATTGTCTGAACCACTGCTAGAACCATCACAGTCAGTTTCTTCACCCAACAGGTAAATGCTGCTTGCTTTCTCCTCAACAGATGGCATCTTTGGATGGTGGCTGTGTTGCTTTACACTTGAAATCACACCTGAAAAACAATGCAATACAACATTCAGATGTAATATACCTGCAGAGAGGCACGTGAAAATCAGCAATTCTACTTACTAGCATAGCTAAATACTCTTACACAGACATTAAATTAAGAAAAAAATAACAGATCAGTATGGCCTTTAGAAATTTAATTTAATTGAATGTAAAGAATGTTTGCACTACATGCATGTAAGCTTTACTTCTGATCTTCGTATCTAAACAAATGATAAATGTATTATATCCGCACCGTTCTGCTCACTCACATCAGCAACACTAGAAGTCACAATAGAAGTGACAATAATTTTAGGTGAGCTGGCTTTCTCTAAATTCAGGTAAAAAAATCTATTAAAAAAAGATTAAAAAAGATGCCCTGGTAAGATACTAACCAGCAACCATAATGCTCTGACTTTATTGACATTTCAGGGAGTCTAGAAATGAGCGTGTTTCTCTTGCAGCACAGAGTACACTCATGCCCAGTATAAATGCATAATTGTTTTCAATCATGAACAGCTAGTCACCTCTACAACAAAGGTGAGATATTGTACTAGACCTGATAATCAAAAACATGGGGACAAAGTGCTCCACACCGAAGTATACCCCTCACTAGTGAGATCTGCCCACAAACTAATCACCCTGAATATACAGATCCCTGGATATACAGATCCACCTCTACCCACAACACAAGACTACAGTGAAAAACTTCTCAAAAGCCGACTTCACACTTCTTATAACTGAGATAGTATCCTTTAATCCGACTGGGCCAGTGGAAACCACATCCCACAAGGCAGAATCCTTCACAAATGCTTTCTCGTACATCTCCAAGAATGCATGGATCATGCAATCCCAAATAAAACCAAGACCCTCTCCACCAAGGGAAGGTGTCCTGACTGGTGGACCCCAGCCATAAACAAATTGTACAACAAAAGGAAACTACTGCACGACAGAGCAAAATCCCATAAAGAGAAGGCATCTCTGATCAGCACTAGTAGAAAGCTATGTTCTCTCATAAAAACATCCAAGGCCAACTTTGAGAGAAAATCGCTATGGACACTAAATGAACCACAAGGCCTGCTTCAGCAGGGCTGGAAGACTTGATACTAGTGCACAGAATCAGGCTGGAAACTGAAAAGTTCACTGACAGGACTCCAACTCCCCTACAGCAGCTTACAGAGATTAATAAATACTGTAGATAGCCATACTTCAGCTTTATGCGAGCAAGCTATATGAATGAACTAATCCAACAAAATCATTCAGTCTGTACAGCAAAGTCTCAAACAATCCCCAGTATCCCCAGAAAAGTGAAACTAATCCAACAAAATCATTCAGTGTGTATACCAAAGTCTCAAACAATGCCCAGTATCCCCAGAAAAGCAAGCCATCACAAAAGTCTATTTGGAATAATTGATTAACAGAATTTACAAGAAGACAAACTGAAAGAGTCTCTAACTTAGTATTATGACCAATAAAGGCACTTTAAATTAATCTAATGCCAAACACCAAACATTATTACAATCATATAATGCCCAATACCATGCCCAAACTAAAAAAAAAATACAATTTCTATTATAACTAAAAATATGAAGTAGACAATGAAGGCCATGTATAAAAGCAGTTCAAGATCCTATAACACCAGTAATCAAATTATTAATTAATGACCAATCTGTGGAAGTATTTATAAGCAAGCAAACAGTGATTACAACAGACCACTACAATGACCACCCTTACTACATAAAGGTACTCATCTCAAAAATTAGCACATCTACTACAAAATGAAGTTACCCCCTTTCTGACCTGCTTATACAAAAAACTGCAACAATTAAAATTGAGCCAGAAAATGGTGTACCGCTGGGTCACCAATCCACCCAGTCAAGAAAAATAGCATGCATTTACTTTACTTCAGCAACAAACTATACATACATTCCAGGGAAGACCCTAACTAGCCATACAAAGCACTGCAACTGCAAGTAAACCACCAACAGGTTACAAAAAGGTCTATTATGGGCATTTAAAATGAAAAGAAACACTTATGTCCTATACTGCATGCTCCCAACTGCTCGCAACTGCTTCACTTATCAATTATCATTATAAAACATTAAAGATTCATAATACAAAACCAATGATATTAATGCATACATCTCACTTTCATAGTGTGATTAATCTGGACACATTCTGCTCTTATCAACTTACAAATCTGATAAGACTAACAGGTTTTACATTAGCATACATTTTCTGAAGTGCCTGAAGTCTTGCCACAAGCAAAACCTATTTTTACCAGTCACCAATCAGTAGTATCCACGTCCCTTGCAAAAAATACACCTCAATATATGGAACTTTATTTTCAAGATGATAACCACAGAAGATGGAAATTCAGCCACATAGGAAAATAAAAGAACTAACAATAGTGGGTGCAGGTTCTTTGTCGGCCCTCCACAAATTACCATAAACACAAGAAAAATCATGGTACTCAATATCAATGCTCCTACTATATATATTATTACCATAAACACAAGAAAATCCTGGTACTCACTATCAATGCTCCTACTAATATATATATATATACCAAGCTACTTTACAACCTACTTAGCTCACCAAACAGATCTCAGTCACAAAGGGAGGTATATATTTAATGATAAATAAAAGAGAAAGACTATAATAAATAACGCAACAGAATGACTTCATAGTTCAAAAGCAAAGGAAATAATTTACCACCGCAGTGTTGAATAGTCTCAAATACAATACATGCGTTTGGATATTGTCATTGCCTTAGTTAAAAAAAATTGATTTTCTGTCAAATGACAGGATGCAAGGCAGTCAATAATAATATATACTCAAATTATTCATAAAGTACACCACAAAGCCTCTTATTCTAGCCACTGTCTCAAGAAAAACAGCAATTGAAGATGTAATGTCTACTATTTTCCTCCTAGACTGCTGATATTTCTTGAAATTTTATTCATGACATATGAAAGTAGTGTGGAGGGGGTGGGGGTGTATTGCAATCACTGCAAGTGGAGAAAGATCCAAATGTTAATCGTGCATTCATCAATGTGATAACGACTTCTGCTTATGTGAATAACAGTGACAGCTGCTGACAGTTTTACCTGAAAAGTGACAATGACTCAGCGCTATATTGTAACTGCACTGTGCTAATGACTTGCAAAGTTATGCATGGTGCACTGTGCTAATGACTTGCAAAGTTATGCATGCCCAGACACAGGTGATAATTGTTGACATTCATTACATTACCTTCTGCAGGTGTTATGCAACAGTCACAATCTGTTATAAGTCCATAGTCAAATAGTACAACACTTACATATTGCTATATTGCTATATATTATCTGTTATAAGGCCATAGTCAAAGAGTACAACACTTACATATTGCTGTGCCCTTGGTCCCACCTACATTCCACGCGACTGACAAAGCCAGGAGAAATGCATAAAAATATGCTGTCAGGATTTGTACTAGGTTTCTGTGACCCTACTTTCATATTTTCTAAATATCATAATTATTTGTATTATTTCTAGAGCTTTTCTCCTCAGGTGTCCACTGAAAATGGGCCCCTGGCTCAACTGGACTAACCTTGTTAACAAAATGTCAATAAAAGTTTTTTTTTTTGTTTTTATGTCAGTCCCTGGACAATCACGTGTGTAAGTATCATCACCTACAATAACCTAAAATACCTGGAATACATTCAAATAATGAAAAGTGAGCTGGATATAGTCTTTGTAAAAAATCAGTCCCAAAAAATATTATAGCTATTAAGTATCTCCATTTTTACAGAGCAAGCCTTTTCAAATTTAAAGTTTGCTGTCTCAATATGCAACATACATAACTGAAATTAAATTCACTTAAACATCCCCTTCTACATGATTAAACCAATCTTGTTTATACACTTGAAAATAAAGGTAATATCTAATTTGGATCCACTTGAAACCCTGATCTTGCACATACTAACAAATTGGCAAACATATTTCCTTCCCCTTTACCCACCACACAAGGCACCACAACTACATCCTTTCCATCCTCCATTATAACATCTCAAGGAAAAATCTTTTATAGCTCCATATTTAGTGAAGTAACCACAATGACCAGTATCAAAAAAACAAATACTTGATCTCATCATCACGAACATGGGATCACAATGTTCAACACCGGAAGTATACCCCTCACTGGTGAGATCAGATCATAAACTAATCTCGCTGGAGGTCCTCATCCTGCCCCCACCTGAAACAAAAAAGACCACAGTGAAAAACTTCTCAAAAGCCGACTTCACACTTCTAAAAACTAGTGTGGTCTCCTTTAAGGCCCCTGAGCCAGTGGTAAACATTACTCAAACCGCTGAATCACTCACAAATGCCTTCTACCAGCACCTACAGGACTGCATGGATCAGGCAATCCCAAACAAAACTAAAACTCTTTGTACCAAAGGCAAGCGTCCAGTCTGGTGGACCCCAGCCATAAACAAGCTCTACAACAAAAGGAGGAAGCTACTACAAGATAGAGCAAAATCCTTGAAAAGCAAGACACCTTTGATCATTATAAGTTAAATGCCAAGAAATGCATAGTCACACCCTTCGGGAAAAACAAGGTTACCCCTAGCTACCATATAGGTGGCAATCCACTGAGCACAGAAGAAGTCATCAGGGATCTGGGGACCCAGGTTGACAGTAGCCTTTCGTTTCACACTCATGTTGCTAAAGTAGTTAGGAAAACCTTCTACATTGCCCACCTGATCATGAAGGTATTCACATCTAGATCAAGGGAGGTCATCGCCCCCCTGTACTCATCACTCATTAGACCTATGATTGAGTACAATGCCCCATTCGGAATGCATCTGACCAGACACCTGCAGCAACTGGAAAGGCCCCAAAAGTTCCTCACCAAAAGGATAAAGGGTCTCAAAAATATGTCTTATGCTGCCCGACTGAAAGCACTCCAGCTCTATTCAGTCTCATACCGCTTGCTCAGAGGTGAACTGTGCCTGACATATAAGGCCATGTCAAACCCTGATTTGATGAATATGCTTCACCTCAAAAAATCTAGATCCCTCAGAACCACAAGGGTGGGAGACTTAAACCTTGACACGGTTATTAATAGAACATGCGGGAGGGACAGATTCATCACCCAGAGACTCCCTATGCTGTGGAACAAAATCCCGATACATGTGAGGCAGAGCACCTCGCTGGCCTTGTTCAAGAGGAATCTTGACCAATGGATGGCGGATCGCAGATATACCCCAGGGATTACTTCAGTGTCACTGCTTGACAGAGGCACAGCAAAATAATAGGCATAGTTTTATTCAAACTAAAGGGGTGGCGAAAGCCAAATAACTATGGGCTAGGCTTATAAATGCCCTTGGGCAGATAGCCTAGTATGAACCTATGAACCACCTCAGTGAATTCAGTCAAATCCAATTGCAGCAGAAGGAAAACAAAGAGGGTGGGGGGCTGTACTATTTTTGTCTAGAACAAGGTGGCATTGGCAAATCTCCTATATCACAGTTTCTGTAGGGTGATTAATGCATGTTTATAACCCTGTGGGGGCTTGTACCATCCGTCTGACTCTTGGAGCTCTATCTTACCCAAATTAATAAAATTTGGCTTGAAGTATGAGACCATGATCTCCTTGAACATCCTTAAGATCTTCTCTGGTTCCAGGCTAAATTTGGGCAGTGGACTAAGGTGATTAGAGTACTGGTAGGCCCAGCAAAGTATGTGGATCAATGAATCTAGTGGCAGATCAACATATATATTCTTGATCTCTTCTTTCTCCCTGATTGTTAGAGTTTATGGCCTAGTTTCCCAGACTCTGAAATACACACACACACACACACACACACACACACACACACACACACACACACACACACACACACACACAGACACACACACACACACACACACACACACACACACACACACACACACACACACACACGAGCACACACATGCACAAATATAGAAACACACAAAATCTTGCATGCGCACATATGCATACTTATTCCTCTGATGGTGCACATAAGTTGAGAAAAAGAATAAATAATTTGCTATGTAGAAAGCAACTATTTTTTCAACTCTAACTAAATGTAACTTTGATGCCAGAATAAATAGGTAAAGATGATGTACATATGCAACTCAGGCATAAGGTATGCAGAAGTGTTTTTCACCTTTCTCTACATTTTTTTATCTGACTTCATTTTTATTTGGCATTTTGAGACTTCAGGATTTTTTGTTTTGAGACATTTCAGTTTTCGGTCTCTATCATTTAGGCATTTATGGTTCTGAATTTTGTAAGCTTTAACTTATGAAGTATAACACAAAAATTGATAAAAATTATGTCAGCTATCAAAATATTGGTAGACTATTACAGGAGCAGGTTCTTGAATCTTAGTAAGAAATGAATATCAGGGAGATCCCTTAAGTATAACCAGACTGTAAAGGGAGAGACCATCCCTGCTATTTGGTCGGATAGGTGTAATCTGGAAAAGATAACTACAGGAGTGTCTAAAGCCAGTACAGGTGTTTGGTTCACAAACGATTGTTAGTCAGGCTAATCTACCTTGGTTTTCATGATATTATTTTCAGTCATTTGGCAGGCTCTTTGTGGATTTAACTGATGTGTTTAATGCATTTAATATATTTATTTATTTATTTATTTAATCATAGTTCTTAACTGAACAAGTACAATGGTCTGACCTATGCAGTGCAATAAAGACAACAACCCTGAAAGAGCTTGAATAAATCATGAAATATGGTAAACTTAAATCAGATTGACGTAAAAAATGTTATAAATCAATAGGCATAAAAAGAGTGCAGTTTAAAGGGTTGTGACATGATAATATTTCCTAAAACAAAATATAACAAGTAGCTCACTCACTTTTAGTGCAGAAGGCTGTGAGTTCTACTCTCACACCAGGGAAATGGGTTGTTGACACTGCAGTCTAGTATAGGGAGTGGTGCTGCACTCCTGACTGTGTCATACTTTGGATGAGATGTTAAACTGAAGCTGCATCTGCCTGAGTTGATGGCAGCTCAGCTGGATGTAAAAGATCCCAGGGCACCTATCAGAAAGAGTAGGGGTCCTTTATCTAGAAGCCGCACCTGCTTGTGTCTGCACCATTCCCTTTTTATTCTTTTGTGAACATATTATTTTGCATTTCACTTATCAATAATCAGCCATATTGTACTGCTTACATATAATCGGTGTCTCCATTCAAAATCATCAAAGCTCTCTATTACCATATAGGCAAGCAAGCCCACTTTATTACCCTAAGGTAAAACAAAGCTGCAAGCATTTTACTGTCTCCACCTTCACTCCCCTTCATTAAACTGTATTAGCACAGTTAAAATCATTGTCCTATCAATTGCTATAAATGGCTCCCATAAGGGAGCACACAGAATGAAACACTGCCTCTTCATTATCACCGTACTCTGTTTCAGTCTCAGGTCATTTCGTTTAATTTAGTGTGCTAGACCATCAATCCTCTGCTATCTTTAGGCATTTAACATTCTCTACTCAAAAAAAAAAAAAAAAGCAGGAGAGCCATGTCACATGTTCTTTTTCATACTGCGTATATTTGAAAACCGACGATTGTCTAATTCAGGCAGAAAACCATCCATATAAAAAACAAATTTTCATTTTAAATGCCATCTTTTTTCTTTTTTACCTTGACAATTAAATTAAGCAGAACTAGTATCAACACATGTTCATTCATCTCTGCATTAACATAATTCACTTCGATCACCATCAAAGCTTTACTCTCATCGGTCAGCTATCAAGACCACTAGACACTACATATTCTTAGTCAGGTTCATGTTTCCAGTAACCATATCCACCCATCTCAAATAAATCCTACTAATTTTCAAGTAATACATTACTATAAGGATGTATAATTACGAAACATTGCTCATGCTTCCTTACTACTATGATGTTCAGTAAGTAAGCTTTAGACATTACAATCATAAATGCTCAGCATTTAATATTACATTGTCGAAATGTCAGCTCTGGGCATATAGCTTAACCGGTTTTACATATATATTTATACAAATGTAGTTCTTTTTTAGTTTTAGTTACCTTATTTCATAGTATGAGTCTCGCACTATCATAGTAACTAGAAAGATAAAATGCAACAAATATTTTCCATCATTAAGGCTGCAAGACTCATACTATGTCCCGCTTTACCTATCGACTCCATTTTGGATGATATTTACATAAAATTTGTTCCAAAGAGAAGACATTACTGTTCACCAAGTTGCGTAGAGAATGCCTAACAACCAGCTTCTCAACTCTACAGCAAAGTCCATGGCTTACAATAAAAGGCAACTTATTAAAAAAAAAAACGCAAGTTTAAAAAGGGGGTCGCTGGCGCCCCTGCACCCATGCCTAAATCCATATTACAATAAAAACAGTATCTCCACTGTATCCGAAACCACACTGAAATCTCTGATCGCGTTTACAGCATAAACTTAAAAACACACCTAGAACTTGGCGGCTTAGGGTTTGTATTCCCAATGCTTCCAAAAATAAGGCAATTATTTCCCAACTATTCACTACACTGTTTTTAATGTCCACTCAAATCAAATGGCTTCCCTGCATCTTTTACCATGCAGAAATAACGGAAGTACAAATACCTACATAAAATAACCAAACTAACTCCACCAAAGCACCAGTTCGTGTAAAGTGGCAAAGTGAAAGAAAATACCTACATCTATAAATCAGACCACGCCATGTAAAAAACGAAAGGTGAACCAACAACTCAACAAAAGTTACTGCATTTCTAGCACCTCAAACACCAGTTTCCCAACAGGTAACCATTACTTCCTTCTAACAAAGCTATACTGATAAACCATGCTTCAATTTTAGGCAACTTACTAAAAAAAAAAAACGCAAGTTTAAAAGGCTCGCTAATCCTGCACCCATGCCAAATCCGTATTACAATAAAACAAGTAGAGGAAAAACTGTACAGGAAAAAACAAGTACTGTACCTCAAAAATTATTTTAGGAACGGCAGAAAGAAGGTATTTGCTGAGCTGACCGGGAACTCGAAACTCCAGTGGCTGAATGGGAACTCCTCGTAGTGCCTGTATGGCAGTCCGTGAATAGTGGATCCAGTAGCAGGTAAAATCTCCAGTTCTTCGCAAAAGAAAGAAGGAAATACCTGCTGCTGGACGCAGTATTTATTAGCGTCCAACAAAAGAAGCTTGGGTATGGGGTGGAGGTGTTATGCAAGTGGTGGCTCGGAATGCAAGAATCCGATTGGCTGCCACCACTTGCTTAGCAAGAACGCTTTAAAATGATTTTTCTGCAAAAACTTCAATGTGACCTTAATGTTAAAACACACTGAATCGTAACTAGATATGATAAATTACATATTTAGTTACGATTTCAGAGTGTTTTACATTAAGTTGCACTAAAAATTAGCAGTACACTTTCTCTCGCCAGAAGCACTCGGGGGGAATGGCTTGTAAACTGTATCTTCTCATGGCGCGCTCGGCCTTAAAGGCACAGGCGCCATGAGAAGGCACTCGGGGTGAATGAGGGCCGGGGTCGACCAGACAGGTCTCCTGCCTTTGGAGGAGTGAGTCTTGGTTTTATTTGGGATAGCATGCTCCATTCATTCCTATTGGTGTCCATAGAATGCTTTTGTAAAGGATTCTGCATTTTGGGCCATATTGTCCACTGGCCTGGGGGCTTTGAAGGATTCCTCCTCAGTTTTGAGAAGTGTGAAGTTTGCTTTTGAGAAGTTCTTCACTGTGGTTTCCTTGACTAGGGGTGGGGATGGAATATGGATGTCCAGTGAGATTTGTTTATGGTCTGATCTTACCAATGAGGGGTATACCTTTGGTGTGGAACATAGAGACCCCATGTTGGTGATGACCAGATCCAGTATGTTTTCCCCTCTTGCGGGAGTGGTGACCAGTTGTTCCATAGCATCTGAGTTTATAAACTCTAGGAACCATTGGGCGAGGGTGTTTGGTCTTGAGTAATTTTCCCAATCAATGTTTGGGTAGTTGAAGTCACCCAATATAATACTGTTTGGAGAGACCTTCATATTCTCCACTGTTCTCAGGAAAGCCGAGTGAGGTTCCTGTGTTGGGGAGGATGGTCTGTAGCAAGCTACAAACTGAAAGGCAGTTTTGCCCACTGTTAGTTGCACATGGATGGTCTCCGAAGCTTCGTGCAGTGCCACTAGCCTGGAGGTGTGGGTATGTTTGATAAATATGGATACTCCCCCTCCTTTTGTGGTTCGGTCCGAGTTTTGGGGCCAGAAAGCATGGTATGAAGTGTAGCCTGGTAGTGCTGGGATGCTCTCAGGAGCCGTGAACCAGATTTCTGTTACTGCACAGATATCGATATTCTCCATACTGAGGAGAGTCTCGAGTGCATGCATCTTGAGGTTTAGACTTCTGGCGTTGAGCAGCATTACCCTTTAAAAAAGGCACTATGGGGGAGGCAAGAGCCTTAGCCAGTATTCGAAAATCCAGGGGTGACAGGTGCAAGCCGTCCCTAGCGAAGCAACATGGCTTGTCGAGCATGTCATCCCAGGCTGACAGACACTGGATCCCCTTTGAATGACACCAATACTTTAGCCAGTTGTTAAAATTGATCATTTTGTCTTTATACTGTGGCATCATTCTTGGTGAAGGTAAGATGCTACTCAAGGTCGGGGTCATACCGGCCTGGGCTACATGATCAAAGAGCTCCTGTACGTCTTTTTTCATGTAGTCCAGGGAGGTATGTCTCAGGTTATTCACACCAGCATGGACAATGACGGAGTCATACTTGTACTTGCTTTGGAGTGACCCGAGTGCTTGTACTATGTGGCGGATCCTGGCACCCGACAGGCAGCTTACAGTGACCTTCTCCTTGTTCAGCCTGGTGAATGGGACGTCAGTGTGTCTGACAATAGAGTCACCTATTACAAGTGTATTAGGTGTGTTGTTTAGCCTTAAGGGCTGTGACTGTATGGCACACTGACGTTGTGAGCTATGTGCTACGTGGATATTTTTTCGTGGTAGGTGTTGCTTGGATGTCTGCTTTGGAGGTCTCTGCTGCTTAGGCAGATTTTTATTTAGAGCCTCCGAGTATATTTTTGTGTGTTTATGTGTTTGGTTTGCTGATGCGATAGGTCTATGTGAGACTGGATTTGTGGTGTGTGTGGTTTCCTTCTCCTCCTGACAGGCTGTGCCAGTACTGGGTTGAGAGCGCTTAGCCTCCAGTTTGGCTATATAGTTACATCTCTCACATATATTTGAGCTTGTTGGGAGGAGAAGAGGGTGGTCTGTATACATAAGGCAGTTGTAACATTGTCTCAAGATTCCCAGATTCACCAGCTGGACTGGAGAGTGAACTCGAAACTGGCCTTTGGACATGCCTGAATAATATAGGGAACTACTTATTGACTGATCAGAAAGAACCAATAGGGAGCAAGTGCTTTGAAGGAGTATAAGAGGATGTAGTGCTTTAGTTTGTGTTTACCTATGAGATTACTTATACGAGCAAGTGCAGGCCTTTAGAATGAGAATAGAGTGCTTAATTTGAGATTTAGAGCTGTTCTAAGGGAAAAAGTGAAGAGTAGACTTTGTGGAGCCGGGAATAGTTTAGGCTTGTTTAAGCGGCGCTGCCCGACACTGCTCTGTGCACAAGACTGCGCTAAAAGAGGGTTGCAGGATTTTAACAGATAGAGATCAAGGAGTTTAGAATTGACCCAAAATGGCCAATAAAACTACAGCTTCTAGGCAGTAACCACTCCTACAGGGACAGGCAGGCTGTTCAGTGTTAACCACTGCCACTGGTGAACACAGAGACGTCCCTTTAGTCCAAGCAAGCACTGGCCTCCAAGAAACTTACAAACAGTTCAGAACAGCAAATATGTAACTGAACTTTCTTAAATTTCAGAAAGTGGGGAAAAAAGCAAGATGTTTTTGTTTTTTTCTCTTTTGTTTTAGTTTAAAGGTAGCAGAGATACACAAGTAGCAAAATAATCACAACAGTGCAATAAATGACCCCAAACTTGAGTGCTAGGCCAAAGTCAGGCAAAATGCAGTTTTAAGAGAAAAAAAAAATAAAATTAAGTGCAATACAGGAAATGCAGTAAATAGGCTCTAGATGTGTTCTAAATGCGGTTTCTAATACAGATATAAACTTTAGCAAGCTGGAAAATGCCGAAAAGTAGGCGGCAAAGCAGTAATTCTTAACAAAAAAGCAGAAGAAAATACTTAAAATCTCAAAAGTGGCTCCTTTCTCCTCTCAGCGTTTTCTCCCCTTGGTAGGTGCTTTTGGCACAGGCTGCACTAGTTACCCCTTCACCACAAGTTACCCTGATTGGATTTACACAGAGGAAGGGCTGTGTGCTTCATCCCAGGTACAGAATCTCAACCTGTGGATGATGGTTTTAATCCCTTTCAGACACCAGTGTTATGAAGACATGGTTCAGGTGCTCAAGGAGGAGAGAGAGAAAAACTATTACTAGAAAGTCTTGCATCTTCATATTGTCAGCCATCTCAACCTGCATGTCACTTAATTCCCACGTTGCTCTCAAAAGTTGAAGTCAAGCAGTTTCTAATGAGCATCCTTCAACTGAACCCACTTAGGAGGGCTGTTCTACCCCTTGGATCACAACTTCATTTTGGAAAACCTGGTTTGCCACCTTTTGGATTTCCGGCTTCTGCATCCCTAAAATTTTCTGCTTGGAAAACTGTTTTACTGATGGACCTTATTTCTGTCAGGAGGGATTCTGAGCTTCAATCCCTTATGGCTACCCCACCCTTTCTTACCTCCCATTAGGATAGGATCTCTGGGAGGGCTAATCCTTCTTTCATGCCCGAGGTGGTCAATAAATTGTCTTTCAGTTGGGCTATACATTTACCTACCTTATTTCCAAACCCACAAAACAGAGGTGCAAGGCTTCTACATTTCTTGGATATGCACAGACAACTAAGATTTTAACTTGATAAGACTAAAGATATTAAGAAAACGA
>NC_056729.1:1859286189-1859354478 GCF_019279795.1 Protopterus annectens | reverse complement strand
GGCTCTCCTGGGGGTCTTTAATTTTTGGCCCCTCTAAGGAATTGCTTTAGTAAGGGGTGAGAGAAGAGGGGTGGCTCAGTATTATAATGTACTGAAATGACAGAGACATGAATTTTAATTGACGAGAAAGGATAGGCCCTTGTGAAGCATTTCTGTTAAGTACTGAAGAATATGAGGTAAGCTGGGCACCGTTGTGCCCATCCCCTGAGTCTGGCTCCAGGAACAGCATCTTTTCCACTTTTCAGCATAGGATTTTCTAGTACTAGGCCTCCTTGCCTCCAGAATGACATCTAGCACCTGCTTACTGAGGGATCCTATTGGAGAGCTCAAGGAATTAGCCAGGCTGCAAGGTTCAGGGTTTGAAGCCGAGGGTGCAGAACCTGGCCCGCTTGCTCGGACAGCAGGGAAGGGGTCCAAGGCAGGTGCCATGGTTCCAGCAGTGTCATACTGCGCAAGACGGGGTACCAGTGCTGGCGTTGCCAGTCTAGTGCAATCAGTATTGTCCTTGGCTTGTCCTGTTTGATCTTTTGCAAAACCTTCGACAGGAGAGGTAGAGAGGGAAAGGCATAAACCGAGAGGCTTTCCCAGGTGAAGGACAGGGCATCCACTTTCCAAGCTTGACTGTGGGAAGTCCTTGTGCAGAATTTGTTCAATTGGTAGTTCTGAGGGGAGGCAAACAGGTCTACCATTTGTTCCTCAAGAGGTTGAATATTTTTGGTTCCAGTTTCCCATTTGTGTGGGTCCATGAGATTTCTGCTTAGGTAGTCTGCCAGTGAATTTAGTTAGCCTGGCAGGAATTGAGCTTGTAGGTGCACTTGGTAGCTCAAGGCTGTGTTCCACAGAGCCATGGCTAGTCTGCAGAGAGGGTACAAGTGGGTTCCCCCTTGCTTGTTTATGTACCACATAACTGTGGTGTTGTCTGTCTTTACCAATAGTTGTCCTGGAAGAATGCGGTCTTTGAAGGCTGTCAGGGAATTCTGTACAGCTAACATTTCTTTTTGGATGATATGCAGGTGCATCTGTCTCAGGTTCTATTTGCCCTGAATGCACTGCCCTGCCAAGTGAGCCCCCCATGCATAGTCTGATGCATCTGTTGTTAAGGTTTGGGCGGCAGGGGGTAGAGTGAAAGGGAGCCCCTTGTTGTGGTAGCAGGCCTCTGCCCACCAAAGGAACTCTGTCTTTATACAAGGAATGATAGGAATCACTGATTCCAGGTCCTGAGAATGTTGACACCATAGGCATATGGAATTAGTAGAATGCAAGAGGCCATAAACCCCAGGGCTTGCAGATAGCTGGGTCTTTGTGGCCAACAGTTTGAAGTAGGTTGTCAAATAAACTTGTTTCTCTGGAGTGAGGAAAGCCATCTGGGAAGTTGTGTTCAAGCTTGCTCCCAGGAATACAGTCTGTTGACAGGGTACTAGGTGAGATTTCTTTTCGTTTATGGTGTACCCCAGTGAGGTTAGAAGTTTCTTTACGAATGCCAGATGTTTTAATAGCAAGTCCTGGCTTTCTGCCTGAATCAGACAATCGTCCAAGTATGGGTATATCTGAATATTTCTCTGCCTGCAAAATGCAAAGGCTGGAGCTAGACATTTTGTGAATACCCTGGGCGCAGTAGATAAGCCAAAGGGAAGTGCAGAAAACTGATAGTGCATGGATTCTGCCCTGAAACGTAGGTATTTCCTGTAAAATTCCCTTACTGGAATGTGCAGGTAAGCTTCCTTTAAGTCTACGGTTACCAACCAGGCATCTTTGTCTAGCATAGGAAGTAGCTGTTGAAGTGTTAGTGTTTTGAATTTTGGAATTACCAGAAAGGTGTTTAAAATAGAGAGGTCCAGGATAGGAGGCCAGGAGCTGTCTTTTCTAGGTACCAGGAAAAGTCTTGAATAAAAACCTTGTCCCCTTTGTTCTGCTGGGACAGGCTGAATAGCCCTGATACTCAGAAGAGAGAGAACCTGCTGTTGGGCCTCCACCCACTGATTTGGGGGTAGGTCTGGCCAACTGTTTGGGGTTGGTAGGGTGTGGAAGTGGAATCTGTATCGGTGGGAAACTATATTCAAAATCCATTTGTCCTGGGTAATGAGTTCCCAGCTTTTTTGCATGCAGGGCGAGCTTTCCTCCTAAGGGAGCAGGCAGTTGAGCAGGGCTTGGAAGGGCTAATGTTGTCACTGTGCCATTTTTCCATAGAGGGTGGCTTACTACTCCCTGCTTTGGAAGTAGGAGATCCCCCCACTGCTTAGGCCTGTCATAGCCTGAGACTGTAACCTAGGTGGTCTGCTGTTCCTGGGTTTGGACTGAGAAGGCCTGGAAGAGACTGGAAAGGACCAATTCTTTGAAGGCCAATGCCTACAAAATCTGGGAGGCTGTACTTGTAGGAAATCTTTAACTGTTTGCATGGATTTAGCTTTATCCTCCATCCTTTTGAGGACTTCTTCTGCTTTGTTGCCAAACAGGTGGTCTTGGTTTAAGGGAGGACCAGTAATTTAGCATTAACATGATCTGGCAAGGTTTTCTCCTTAAGCCAAGCATGTCTTCTAAGTCTGAATAGACTGCCCATACATGTCAAGCAGAGCACCTCTTTGGCCCTCTTCAAAAGGAACCTTGATGATTGGATGGGAGAAAGGAAATTCACCCCAGGGATCACGTCAGTCGCCCTGCTAGACAGGGGTCCAGGGAAGTAAATAGTGTGGGAAGAAATAGCCAGGGAATTGTTAGGCCCTAGGGCCGATGGCCTGGTACCAGCCTATGAACGTATGAACATAAATACAGACCCAGTGACAGGAGCCCTGCAAAATGTTTCTAAAGAGTCAAACCACACTGCAAAGTATGTTTACCAACTTGTTCTGCAGAATGCATTAAATCCTGTAATTCTTTGTGTTCAACACAGTTAGGAATCAACATCATTTTCTGTTTAAGTAGTCCCACAATATGCTGCTGGTACTTTAACATATGAAACTGGCAATTTAAAGTCCTAATGGCCAAAGTAGCAGACGTGTATACCTTCTTACCCCATCTGTCCAAGGCTCTAGAATCTCTATCAGAAGGGGTAGGATTTTTAGCAGCAGTAGCCTTAATGCCTTTTGGTCCTTGGGAAATGGTCTCTGGATCCGCAGTAGGATTCTTGAAGAGGAACTTGTGAGAGTCAGGCACTCTGTAATACCCGTCAGGTTTTCTGGGAGCTGGAGGTAAAGTGTCTGGGGAAAGGCTAGATTCCAAGAAAGCATCATCTACAATGTCCAGAACAGGAGGGGTAGCTAAAGGCCTGTGTGTTGAGGAAGGAGTAAGAATTCCCTAAGCCTCTTTTTGGAGTCACAGTAATCCTGGCTTTCCCAGCGGAAATGCTCTCTAAGAGTGTGGAAGGTTTCACCAAAAGAAACATCTTCTGGAGGGGAAGCAGAGGGAATGGAATCCTCTGCATCAGAATCCTCATAGGTAGATAAGGGCAAATCCTGGTAATCAGAAGGGACGGAAATATCAGATTCCTGATCAGAATAATCAGAAAGAAAATCAGTTCTAGGTCTCTTAGAGGAGGAAGTATGGCTTCCCCTAGTTAAGGTAATAAGGTCTTCAGCCATTCTAAGCATTTGTCTTTTAGGCATATGGGCCTGAGCATGCAGTTTGGACATCAGCTTTCTAGGCGTGGTGCGAGTTTTAGGCCTGGATGAAGAAGATGGCATTGGTTTAAAATGCTAGTCTGTAGGCCTGAATACACCCATAGAACCCGGTGCCTGCACAACGGCTCCTGACCCATCCAACATAGACATCCGCAGGTTCCATAGTTGAAGAAGCATCTCGCGGCATACCGGACAGTGAATGGTTCTCAGTAGAGGCCTGCAAATCTGAAGTAGTGGGCATCAGAGGCTGAAAGAGCACCTCACTGAGTACCGGCGGACTGGCTACTAGCTTAACGGAAGCATCGTCGGCAGTTCTGGACCTATGCGATCTGTCTCTGTCTTTATCCTTACTTTTTTTGGAAGATCGGTAGTCGGATTGCTTAACGAAGCTATTTCGGAGTACAGATACCGAGTACCAAAATAATTTGCTGCAAAGATAGCCTGACGACGAATAGTTCGGGGGTTGAACAAGGCACAAAACCGACAGCAAGGGATGTTGTGGTCTGGGTCTAAGCAAGGAACGCAGTACAAATGAAAATCTTTATGAGGTATTTGCTTTCCACAGGTAAGACAATTATTAAACTTTTACTGACATTGGTTGGAGCAAGAAGAAAAGATCCCCATCGGGGTACTTATCTTTTTTTGATGACTTCAGTTCTGAAACTCGAAAATGAAAATTTCAGGAGTCTGCCGACCGGCACTTGCGAACTGCTTCTGCTTCGGGGACCGCACGGCAAGAAAGACTGATGTAATGGTGTCGGCTGTATGTTCTCTACCCTTCTTTATGCTTCACCCATATTTACTAATCTGTTGAAAAATAACCTTAAGAAACTAGAAAACTCCTACAATAATATAGCCAGGTTTGCCACAGGTAACCCTTACAGAACACACCACTGTATTAATCAAAAGCATCTAGGGTGGCTTGAATTACAGCAGCAGCTGAAATTTAA
Organism: Protopterus annectens; assembly: GCF_019279795.1. Taxonomy (NCBI): domain Eukaryota; kingdom Metazoa; phylum Chordata; order Ceratodontiformes; family Protopteridae; genus Protopterus; species Protopterus annectens. Next base: position 1,859,349,914 of record NC_056729.1, on the reverse strand, counting down.
TCAACTTGCCATCACCCATAAAATACTTTATCAACCTGCCAAGGCACCCATCCTATCTAACCTTATTCACCCCTACTATAACCTGAAGTCCCTAAGATCTTCACAAAAACTTCTTGTAAATATCAATAAATCAAACAATAGAGCTGTTGACTCTCTCTTCTCTAATACTGTTGGAAAAACCTGGAATCTACTTCCCTCCGAACTTTCCACACTTCCCTCTATTACTCTGTTCAAAAATATACTTAAGCTCTTCCTGAAAACACATTGGATGTGCCCCTGTACTAAACCTGACTGACCAACATGCTCTTGTTACTTGATTCAACCTTACCTTCTCATCTCTGCAACAATTTCATCTTAACAACTACTATTCTACCTCTCCATCACACTCTTACGTATTACTGTATTCTCAAAAAGTGACATGTTGTACTACTAGATGACTCAACTGCTACTCCATTTTACCTTCTTTTTATTTTCCTTTTATCTACATTTATGCTGCACTTTTTAGCTATTATTCTTTCTGAACATTTAATTGTAACTTCATTAGTAATTGTACTGTCTAGTCAAATATTTTGCATTTTTATACTTTATAAATGTGTGATCACCTAAATTTTTTTTCTTTACGGTGAATCTATTTGCATTTTAAATATGTACTGCTGTAGATGTGAACTTTATTTGAACTGTTTGGAGCTTATCTCCCCGGGCCTCTACTGAAAATGAACATATATCCAGCTAGACTAGCCCGGTCCACAAATATAAAATAAAATAAATAAATAAATAAAACTTTTATACCCCTGACGACCTGACATCATGGAAGAAGAGACAGCATCCAACACAGGAATCCAAGACTGTGATATTCAGGCAGGCTGAGGGCTACCTGCAGGCAGATAACCAAATGTGATGACTGCAACAGTGAAACACGAAGAACATCCAATAGGATGTCTTGACAAGGATAGCCCAACGTTTGGCCAGTCTACCAAAGCCTTTACAACCCTACAGCATTTAAAGTCACATGCATAATCCTCACATAGGAATAAGGTGTGACGGTGACTACATATGCTGCTTATCAAGAACTAAATTTCTCCAGGAGAACCAGAACAACCTCAGGGATAGAGCAGAACATGCACATCCAAAGGGAAAGAGGATCAGGAAAGAAAGACAAAGACCCCTCAGCCAGTAAATGTTCCCAACCGAAACAAAATTGTAAAAAGGGGGAAAGAGGAGGGGACTGAATACTGCAACACTAAAAAGATGGACATCTACTGTTACGGTAAGATTTTATACAACTGTACTATGTCCTTTCATGTCACTCTTGCAGTATTCATAACCAATGGGAAGAGTACAAAAGCTAAGAAAGCTGGGAGAAAGAAGAACCCACCACAAACCCACGCATAATATCCCTGGCAACGCCTGCCCTGACCCTGGAAATGACATCCAACTCATGTTTAGTAAATGTGTACACAGAAAACCAGGTAGCAGCTCCAGCTGTGGAACTGGTATCAAAATCTTGGAACAAAACTCCAGAAGAGGCCACTGTCCTAGCAGAAAGAGCATGGACCAAAGAAGCAAGCCGCTTGCCGTGACAATAATTGCAAAAGGAACTGGCTCTAGAAAACCAGGAGATAGGTTTGGCAGTTTTGAAGCAAAACAAATATCCTGGAGTGGAACCAAAAACTTGCTCAGACTTGCAGATAGCCTTTGTCTTATCCATATCATACCTGAGCAGTCTATGCAGGTCCAAACTCTGAAGAACCTTCCATCTCACTATCAGATTGTGCAGAAGAAAAAAAGGAAGGAAGCTGAACAGACTGATTAAGGGATAACTCAATGACCATGTTGGGCATAAAAGGAATTTCTAAGTTGAGACACTCTTTCCCTGTGAAAATTCAAGGGGGGGGCCGCCATCACAACATGAAGTTCAGACACTCTATTAGCAGAAGTTAGGGCAAGTGACAAAACAGTCCTCCAAGTGAAATGCTGCAAGAAATAAGCAGCAGGTTCAAAATACGCCAGAGTCAATTTTTCAAGCACAACACTAAGGTCCCAAGAGGGAGGGATAGGCTTTATTGGGGGACTACTATAAAGGGCACCTTTAAGGAATTTATCTCAAAATGAGAAGCCAAAGGAGGATTCAAGGGCAGACAGGCAGAAATAGCTGATAAATGAGCTTTAACAGATTAATAAGCTAAGTCAGCCAGGAACAGTTCACACAATTAAGACAGAACCAAAGGGATCCCCATTGAAAAAAGGATCCTGGTGATATTTAAGGCACCAAAAAGAAAATCTCTTCCATTTAGCCATATAGGATTTTCTAGTATTGGGCTTTCTGGCCTCCTGCAGAACCCAAAGAATGTCCTCAGAAAAATGGTGCCTGAAGGGGGTCAAAATCCTATCACCCACAGTGTCAGCTAAAGAGTACACAAGTAAGGATGAATCAGGGATCCCTTGTCTTTTGTGAGATCATCCAGCCGATGAGGTAGCTTGTAGTGAATGCCCCTGGCCAGGTGAAAGAGGAATGGGACAATGCTGTCTGGGCCAAAAGGGAGTCATTAACAAGATTTTTGGAGTCACATTTCTGATCTTTTGCAGGACCTTGGAGATCAGAGGAATGGAAGCAAAGGCATACAGGAACATCCCTTTCCAAGAAAATGTCATTGTGTCCACTTTCCAGGTCAAGGGACTTATGACTCAAACAAAAGCAAGGAAGTTGCCTGGTCAAAGGTGAGGACAATCAGACCTACTTGAGGAATACCCCACCAATGCATTATGTTCAGAAACACGTCTCTGTGAAGTATCCATTTATGAGGTTTTGATCTGGACCTGCTCAGGGAGTCTGCCACAAGACTGTGTTCTGATGATATGTAAACTGCCTGAAGGATCAGCTGAAGTTGGACAGCCAGGTCCTAGGCTTGAAGGGCTACTCTGCAAAAATAAAACCTTGTGCCCCCATCTGTTGATATACCACACGGATATGGTGTTGTCTGTGAAGATTTTTAAAGGGCCAGGCAAAAGAGAGTGTGGAAGATCTGAACAGCAGTAATAGTGGTCATCTCCTTTATGTCAATACAGTCTGACCTCTGATGAGGAGGCCAAAGACCCTGGACTTTGAGATTGTAACAGGAGGCTCCCCACTCCAGATCTGAAGAATATGTGAATAGTTCCTGGGAGGGAGCAGGAGCCTGATAGGGTAGCACTAGATTTAGGAAAGCCTGCTGGATCCACCAGAGAAGCTTGAGCTTGAAACGAGAAAGGAGAGGAACCAGGGGAAATCCAGAAGATGTCATCAGTAAAGCCACACCTTTTTGGATACCATTAGAGTTTTTGCACATGGAGCTTGGGAAAGAGAAGCATATGGATGCCATGAATCCTAGGACACTGAGGAATTCCCATGCAAGCAGGAGAGAACTGGGACTGAAAGAAGTCTGTCAGAGAACTTCGGGAGCAGGCAGACAAGCCAAAATGGGACTGGTCTTGATCCTGCAACCCAGAAAAATGTGGTCCTGTGACAGGATGAGGACTGATTTTTTGAGATTTATAGTAAATCCATTACTGTGCAAGAGAAGACTGGTGAAGTGTAGATCCTGCAGGAGCCTGCTTTGAGAGGAAGCATGATGAAAAAGCAGGTCTTCTAAATGAGTAAACATTTAAATGCCCTGAAGCCTGCAAAAGGCTATGACAGGAGCCAGACATTTGACGAATACCCTTGGGGCTGTAGAAAGACCAAAGGGCAAAGAAGAGAAAATGAGAAGAAGAAACAAAGAAAGATAAAAGCCTCCTGAATAGAGAGGGTGAAATGGAATATGGAGGCAGGTATACTTTACGTCCAAAGAGATAAAAGCCTGAAGGTGCAAGAGATGAAACAGTCTTAAGACATGGCATCCTAAATGAAGGGACCTTGAGGAAGGTGTTTAGAAAGGAAAGGTCCAAAATAGATCTTGAGCGTCACTCTTTCCTGGGAACCAAAAGCATCCAGGAATAAAACCTCTTTAGGCAATATGTCAGATAGAAACCGATTTGTTCTGAAAAGGAGGTTTCTAAGGCCTAGGTGTCTGGTGAGCTTATCAGGAAAGACACTACTCAGCATCTCTTCCATTTAAAAGGCGGACGAGGCTGTCTGGACAAAAAAAAAACAGACTTAGAAAGATAATTCCTCTCAAGTTCAGGAATAGGACAGGCAAAAATTGGCTTTAGGACACGCAACATCTTAGCTTTGTTCTAAAAGGCCTTAAACAGGTCTGCAGCATCTGAGCCAAAGAGATTTTGGTTGTCTAATGGCACACCAAGAAGCTTGACCTAGAGATCATCAGGTAAAGCCTGGAGACAAAGTCAAGGGTAATGCCTCATGTCAGAACCTGAAGCATCAGCCCTAGAGATGGCATCAGCAGCATCTGAACAATACTTGATGAAATGACGAGCAAACTGAGAAGTGGACTCCAACAAGGAAAGAGCAGAAATCTTACCCTTACAAACAGGAAGCTCAGACATCACCTTACCACTCTGGGAGAGAAGGGCCAGGATATTCAGTCTCCTACAGACTGCTGAGGAGTGATCTATGCCTGGCTTACCAGGCATCCACTAACGTCACACTTATGAATGTTCTGCATATTCATAATACAAAGATTAACAGAAATACAAGGGCTAGGGACCTGAATTTTATATGTGACTTAAACAGTATATGCTGGAGAGACAGATTTGTGTCCCAAAGACTACCCCTCCTATGGAAGAGGCTTCCCATCCATGTGAAGCAGAGATTTTCTATTACCTAATTTAAGTGCATCCACAAATAAAAAAGCCAGCACCCCAGAGGATCTATAAAGAGTAGATTTTATTTCAAACTGAAACTAGACCGGTTTCAGCGACAAGGCTTTCTTCAGTAGTACATTAAGCCATAGTGGTGAGTCATAGTCTTATATAACCTCCATAAATGGATCCAGTGACATCACTTCCTGTAGTTTAGCAAAAGCAAACAGTAAAAGTATTAGAAAAAACACCATATAAACATGAATAAGATGTAATAATCATATTCATAAGCTGAGGTTGGTGCATATAATATATGATAACAAACCAAATATAATAAAGTCATAATAATCAAATAATCTATCTTAACATAAAAATCATAATATGATATTACATAAATCAACATCCTAAATATTGACACAAGAAAAATCTAAAAATACGCTATGCATCTGAATACAGATGTACCTGGAACAAAATCATTTATATAATGGAATGCAGAAGGTTAAGTAATTAGACATAAGTCAAACCTATGTAGTTCACTGAAAAATATTAATCATAATTTGTCATTTAATCCCGGCGGGAAAAGCCCCCCAAGTTTAATAATCCATCTCCTTTCCTTAGCATTTAAAATTTCATGCCAGCCTGTTTTGAATGATCGATTTCCTGTGTGCCGATGAAGGTTGTCCGCTCAGACACTTCCTCCTCGGCGCCGAAGCCCTCTTCGGCACCGATGGAAATTGGTTTGGACACTCCGTCGGCGCCGATAATTATCGAGTCGATTCGGAGCCGGTCCCCTAGTCCCTTGGAGCCGTTGGAGAGGCCTACTCGGACCCGTTCGGTCTCTTCCAGGTCATCAAGGATGTCAGATTCGGACATAGACAGGGTACTCCAAAGACTTTTTCAGTCCCCAGTCTTTCAGAAATTTGTTTCGGCTCCGACCCAATTGGCTTCGGAGCCGATAGCCCATTCCATTGCCATTCCTCCTCCGACCGCTTCGGCTCCGTCGGAGCAGGTGCTGATGGAGCCAGTAGAGATCCTAGGGTCAGCTCCGACCCTTACTCCAACCCCGGCCTTCGGGTCCGAGTCCGAGCACACGGACTTCTTCAGCCGGGCCCGGGGGTGACGTTTCGGGACCAATGCTGTCGGTTCCAAGCCTCCCTCTCGGTGCTTCGGCCGTGGGACTTCCGTCTGCTATCATGGCTCCGGAGACTGGACCCTCCCAGGATTCTGGGGGTCCGGCCTTCAGAGCTATGAGGAGTGCCTTGGCCAAATCTTCTTCGGCCATCTCTACGGCTTTACCGGCACCGTCCCTGGGCATGGAGACTGGGTCTTTGGCAGTTCCCCTGTCTCTAGGCAGCGGAGCCCCGGGGCCTGAGGTTACCCCACTGGGGTTCCCCTCCTCCTGAGGGTCTTCGGAGTTGTCTTCGGAGGAGCCCCAAGGAAGAGATCGTGCAAGAGGAAGCACGTGGACTCCCCGATGAGTCTCTTACATCGGACACTGATCTTGATGATGCGGAGGGTCCCCAAAGTCGTCCTCGGATGATGTCTCATTTGCAGACATTCTAGAGATCCTCAAGCAACGAGGCGGCTGGAATTCCAAACCCCCTCCGCTGATGAGTCGGTGTTCCTCAAGGCCTTGGGGCTCAGCCCTCCGCCTCCTGGGTGTCTCCGCCCTTGACGAGCTCCTGGATTTGGTTTGTCGGAGGGCGTGGGAACATCCAGATACTGTGGAACCAGTGCCTTCTCGCCCTAACAAATTTTTGTCTGCCCCACCGAGAAGGAGTTCTTAGCGAAAGGCGTGGCTGTAGATGCCATGGTGGTGGCATCTGCTACCCAGCAGGACGTGGCAGAGGCTTCAGCGTCCGTTCATCCTCCTAATAAGGAGTCTAGGAGCATGGACGATGCAGGAAGCGCACCCTAACTTCAGCGGCCTTTACTCTGAGGTCCCTGAATTATTTGGCACATTTCACCAGACTACAGAGGGATCTGGTCAAGGAGCTCTCAGACTCCCTCTCAGGTAACCTACCTGAGCAGCTAGCCCAGTCGGTTAGCTCTCAGTTGGCTATCCTTACCTCGATTTCTAACTCGTCCATGAGGCTCATTTCATATGCGGCCGAAGGCGGGCAGAGCGGCAGGCACAGGCGTGGCTCTCGAGACAAGCCTGGCTCCGTTTGTGTCATTTCGCGGGAGGCCTTCAAGTCTTCCTTTGCCGGCGCTCCCTTTGATGGGTCCTCTTTGTTTGGACCCAAGGTAAAGACACTCTTACCGCTGTGAGCAGGAGGGAAAGACTTTATCTGCCGTAGGAGCACGTTTTCCACTCCATTTCGGCCTTATCCCAAGGCTAAAAGAGGAGGGAAGATGTGGTTCCGCAAATCACAGAAATTCTTTTCTCAACAGCAGGAAGATTCCCCTTCCAGAGGCAGAGGACGGGGAAATTTTTCTGGGAGACGCCGTCCCAGAGGTGGCAGAGGCCCCCGCAACACTGGAGACCGCGAGTCCTTTCGTGGCTCTTCAGCCTCCCACACTCCATGAGGGATTGCCCGGCTGTGCTGCTCTGGAGCCAGTCGGGTGCCGTTTTGCCAAGCACCTAAAAGCCTGGGAGTCTATTACTCAGGACAGATGGGTGCTTTGGATTATTGCCGGAGGTTACACCATTCCCTTCACACGCCCTCCCCCACCGTCCAAAAAAATCCCGGACCCACCATCCAGTCAAAGGGAAATTGCAGCCGTAGAAGCTTCAAAGCTGCTAGAAAAAGGAGTCATCCAACCGGTCCCCACAGACCAGATCGGATCCGGAAATTACTCAAGGTTCTTTTTAGTGCCAAAAAAGACAGGGGACCTGAGACCCATTTTGGATCTCAGCAAACTAAACCAGTCCGTCATGAAGTCCAAATTCCGAATGGTCACTTTACAATCCATTCTCCCATTGTTGGAGAAAGATGTTTGGATGTGCTCCATAGATCTCAAGGACGCCTATTATCACATACCGATACATCAGGCGTCCAGGAGGTATCTGCGCTTCAGCCTGGGAGACAGTCATTTCCAATTTTGTGCACTGCCCTTTGGTCTCACCACAGCCCCCAGGGTGTTCACCAAGTGTTTATTTATTTATTATTATTTATTTCCAGTTTGATAACCGGGGAAGTCCACTGGGCCCGAAAGCCCGTTTTCAGTGGAGGCCCGGGGAGAAAAGCTCCACGATAATACATTACACACAAAAAAAAAACAGCAGAAAAGATCTAAACTAATACATTACACACAAAAACACACTCTGTTCTAATAGCATAATACTTTAACAATTTCCAAACAAGAATGAGGTGCAATGGGCACTATACATAAGAAAAAGATATATTAGTGCAAGTGTGATGTTAGTAAGTAGGAAAGGAAAGCAAATTATAGATAGAGTTTGAATGCAAGAACATGGATGCATGAGAGAAAAAAAAGAAGAAGCAAAGAAATTAAAGGAGAGGTGTTAGAAGAGGATAGAAAAAGAACAGAAAACTAATGTTCAAATTGTGGTTGAGTCCAGGAGACCGCCTAGAGAAAAAGGCAAAAGAGTTAAGGTGAGAGTGAGCATAGCACTTGAAGGAAGGTAAAGGGTTTAATCAGGGAGGAAGGAGGAGATAATGAAGAAGGGAGGAGCTAGGAGAGAGTCAGAAGAAGGGGAACCAGGGGGGGTGGGATGGAACTAGGATAACTTGAGATCTAGGTAGGAAGTATACAATTACATTTCCAATTTTGGAAGAGGTGAGAATGAAGAAGAGATTTAAAGTGTTCATAGCTTGTAGTGGCTCTTAGAAGGGAAGGAAGTGAGTTCCATTTTTTGCTGTAGTATAGGAAAGTAGGAGCTGGCCAGGGGTCGTTTGGGTTTGTAAACTGAAATAAGATTTTGGTGGCTAGATCTTAGGGGCCTTGGAGGATTGTATATGGTGAAGGTATTAGATAATGCTGGGCAAGCAGTAGGTTTAAAGATTAGTTTGTGTGCAGTAGTAAGTTGGAGGAAATTGAGTTGATTAGGAGTTCTAACCATTGGAGACTACGGAGGCAGATGCAGTGGTGTGTAGAATGAGTGGAGTTAGTAGCGAATTTGGCAATTTTATAGTAGCAGCTTCGAGTTTTGCGGAGATAGAAGAGGAGAGATTGGATAGAAGAGGAGCACCATACAGTAGAGAAGGGAGAAGGAAGGTAGTGGCGAGAGTTTGTCTTGAAGATGGAGTAAGAAAGTTTGCATTTCTATAAAGCATACCGAGCTTCTGATGAGTTTTCTTTATGTTCAGTTGAATATGATTGTTAAATTTCAGGTGTTCATCAATGGTTACTCCGAGTAATTTAGCACTACTAACAACTTCTATTGAGGACTGGGAGGCTGGAAATTATGAAGGATGACTTATCAGGAGTCAGAGCTTTTGAGGGGAGAAGAGAATGATGTGGGATTTTTGGCATTGAGGAGAGATGATTTTGAAGCATCCAATTTTCTATGGTTGTGAAGGCCAATTGGGTTTTGGCTTGGAGCTCGGGAAGGTTGGCAGAGCAGATAATAGTGGAGTGATCTGCGTATTGGACTATTTCAGCAAGAGGAATAGAAGAGTGGAGATCATTGATAAAAATGTTAAAGAGCAGAGGCCGAGAATAGAACCCTGAGGGACTCCGGTAGGGGTAGGTAGGGATTTTGAGGTACCAGTATTCCATTTCACAGCTTGGGATCTATCAAAGAGATAACTTCTGAACCAAGAAAGGGAGTTGTGGGAGAGGTTGAGGTTAGAGGTGGTTGAGAAGGAGAGTGTGGGATATAGCGTCGAAGGCCTTAGAAAGGTCAAGAAGAACAGTGGAGACAATTTTTCCAGAGTCACGGGCTTGGTTGACAATTTCTAGGAAGGAATGAAGAGCGGTTATGGTACTGTGGCCAGGCGGAAACCCATGTTGTGTAGGAGTGAGGAGATGGTTACCGAGAAGGTAGGCCATGAGTTGCGGTGTATGCATTTTCAAGAATTTTGAAATTGGGGAAAGAATTGCTATTGGGCGGAAGTTAGAGATGGTGTTATTTTTGCCTCCTTTATGGAGGGGCAGAATGTGGGCAGCTCTCCAAAGTTTGGGAACATAAGATTCTTGGATGGATCTATTGATGAGAATGCTGATAGGTATGGCGATGCCATTTGCTGCGAGCTTGAGAAAGAGTGATGGAATGTTGTCAGGGCATTGGAGCATGGTTTGAGTTTGAGAAGAAGTTGTTTGATGCTGGTGGTAGACACAGGATGTAGAATGAAAGTGGGAGGAGGATTATGAGAGTTGGAGTGAGGGATGGGTGCAGAAGGATGCCTTGGGTTAGGGGTAGGGGTGGAAGAGGAGAAGGATTTAGTCAGTTCAGCTATTGAGCCAGTAAAAAATGAGTTAAAGAGAGTTGCTATTTCAGTGTCAGTCTTATTATTGTCTGGACAGGGATTGGATTTTGTACCTGGGTGTAAGAGTGAATGGATGGAATTCCAGAATTTTTTGGGATTATTTGTGAGGGAGGACTGAAGTTTGCTGTAGTAAGATTTCTTATCTTTTATAATAAGTTTTTTAGCAAGATTATGGAGTTGCTTAAATTGCAGTAAAGAGGCTGAGTTTTTATTTTTGTTGTAAAGTTTCCATGTTTTGTCCCTTTGTCGCATTAGAGTTTTAGTGTCTTTAGTTAGCCAAGGGGCAGAGTTGAACTTTATCCTTTTTGTCTGGGAGGGGCTTGGGAATCTAGGATTTTAAGGAAGGTAGTATTGAAGAGTTCTAGGGCTTCATCTAGGGGAAGAGTGTTTAGTGAATCCCAGTTTGTTAGTCGAAGGGTTTCTGAAAATACTGAAGGATTAAAATTAGTTAGGTTGTAGAGTAGGCATATTGTTGTTGGTGTGGGAGCTGTTGGGTTTTCGGTTAATAAAGGCTGGGAGATGATCACTTAATGAGTCTGGTAAGGTACCCGAGTTGGAGATATTGTTAGGGTGGCTGACTAGAATCCAGTCCAAGATGGATCCTGGAGGGTTGGTTTTGTTAGGTCTGGTAATGTTGTTTATTAGTTGAGTAAAATTATAAAGATTGATAGACTGAAGGGGAGTATTGTTATTAATATTATTCCAATCAATATTTACATCACCTAGAATGAAAGTTTCCTGTTTAATATTGTTTGAGGCCCAACAGAGAATATTCTCTAGGGTGGAGGAGTTGTCTCCAGGAGGGATATAGATGGTTATAATACAGATACTTTTGAAGTTGTTTATTTTGAGGATTCCTATGACTAGTTCTGCATTATTAAAGTTGGGAATGGTATTTTGGTATGGGGTAAGATTTAGCAGGCAGTTGTAGACTAAGGCTACACCACCACCTTTTTTGTTTTGCGGATCGGACCTGAGTGCTTGGTAGCCAGGTGGTAAAATTTCAGAGTTACTAGTTTGAGGTTTTAACCAGGTTTCTGTTACTGCTACAATGTCAGGTTCATTTATATTTAGCCAGGCATGAAAGTTTGTTATTTTGTTATTAATACTCTGGGTATTAATGGTAATAAATGTAAGGTATTTATTATTGTGCCTATTTGTGGGGGTAGTGGGAGAGAGAATGTTAGTTGGTGTTGGCCCAGGGTTAGGATGGACATCTCCTGCGAGAGCAAGACAAGAGGAGGAGTTGAAACCTAGAAATGCGGAGTGAAGTAAAAGGGAGATGTAATTTACATTTGAAAGTGGGAGATTTTTTGTAGAGTGTATGGTGTTTTAGTTTAAAGTAATGAAATGGATTTGGATGAAGGAGGGAGGGGGATATCAAAAAAAAATGGAGGGATGAAGGATGTGGAAGGGAGATAGTGGAGGATGAGTGGGGTGAAAAAGAGGCGGGTAGTGTGGTATTAGAATAAGAAGATGCATTATACAGAATGGTAAGAATGAAAAGACATGTAAATGGGGTGAGATAGTGTGAAAGAGTCATGGAGGAGTAGTGTAGGATAGATATTGGAAGATAGGGTAGTGGTAGGCTATGGAGTATAGAGATATAAGGAGGATATATGAGAAGGAGCAGTTGGGAAAGGGGAGTGAGAGGGGAGGCGGATTAAAGAGAAATCTGTAGGAGGGGATGAGCAGAGTGATGGGATAGGCAGAGTGGTATAGGGGAGGGCTAGGAGGGACTATAAATGTAGATGCACTGGGGTGGGTGGGATTTGGGGGTAGGGTAGGGAGCGGAGTGAGCCAGGGCTAACGGAGCGGAAGAGCCACAGAAGGAGAGAGGCCAGGAAAAAAAACTATCAGTGGAGAGCTTGGATATAGGAGGAAGGAAAGGGCCTTACCAGTAGAGATAGTAGACAGAGAAGTGTAGGATAAACTTATCTTCTGGGGGGGGGCTGGCAATGCAGCAAGGTAGGAGAGTAGGACAGCAGAGGTCCAGGAAGGCAAGGGAAGATCAAGAATCTATCGGTGGAGTAGGGAAAGCAACAGGTAAGTACAGGGACAGAGATGTAGTATGAAAGAGAGGACTATAGTGGATTAAGAGAGTAAAGTAAGAAATAGGGCTTTACAGATTAAAGGGGAAGAAGATAAAGAAGAAATAGAGTATAAGGCAGTAATTAGATTAATAGGGAGAGGACGCCATCTAGTGGCCAGGTGCTGGGATGCAACTAAGGTCCACAGAGGCTGTTGAAGGGTAGAATAACTGAGTGGAGGAGGATGAGGACAGTGTAGGTAAGTGGAGCTAGTAGAAGAGGAAGGGTGGTTGTACAAAAAGAAGAGGAAGGGCTGACTGCTGGCTTCTTGGCAGGGAAGCGTTCAGAACACCTAAGCGGGGCTAAAATAACTACAGAACAGTAGGTTTAGCAGATGGTGCACATACTTCCTTGGTTTCTTCAAGGGGAGGCTTGTTTCTAGTCCAAATAGGGGGAGAGAGCAGCACAGTTTGTTGAGTTGCTTGGCGGACTGGATAAGCTGGGAAGGCTTGAGATGTAGGTCTGGAAGTCCACACAGGTGTATCCAAATAGGGAGAGCAGGGGCTAAAGCTGCAGACAGGAGAGAAATGGAGGTTTAGTAATATGGAGACACAAAAAGTAATAGCTGTTATATGGTTCCGGTGATGCAGAGATCAACAAAAGAGTGCAGAGTTTGAGAATTAAGCAAGAGGTCAGTATCTGCTAAAAAAAAGCAATTACAATGTACAGAGGTTACACAGTTATCCAAATAGCTTTTGTACAAAAAGGAGTAAACCTGAAATTGAGTGTATATCTACAATATATTGGTATGGTAAAATAAATTGCTTAAACTAAGATAAATAAGTCCTGCTATATAGGCTATGTAGATAAATAAATAGATATAGCCTGCTATGTAGATAAATATGTCCTGCTATGTAGGCTATGTAGTATTACCTTGGATAAGAAAGGCAGCAATTAGCCACAGCTAAGCGTTTATGTGCTTTTGTTCAGAGATGTGCGGCCAGTACATTCAGGTAAAAGCATGAGTGTAGTCAGTGTTTGTACAGTAAGGTAGCTAGTACACTTCAGAGCGTTGTCACAGTAATGTAGGTAACCCTCTATAAATGCAGCGTGTTGTCAGCTAGTTATCAGCTAGGACAACATAAAATATCTTGAAGCACCAAAGATTGAAATGCATTTATAGAAAGACAATTTGGTATCCCCTACTGTAAAGGCGGTTACTAGGTAGTTAGTTTTCAGTATAGTGAAACACACTCCTCGGATGTACTATTCTAGGGCTTTTCGCTTATCTAATTGTTTTAAAACAATGAGGAACAAGATAGCTGCACAATGTTGATGCCTTACAATCATTTCTAGTTCATGCCGTAGGACTAGCAAGAAACAGCGCCTGTAATGCGCCAAGTATATCTTAAACAGAATATGTCTACACAGTAAAATAGCTTCGCAGTATTAGAATTCTACAAACATTTCCTAAGTCAGGCCGTCGACTAACAGGGGCGTGCCTGTAATGCACAGGTATTTCAAAGACTCACTTAGTCAATTTAAGCAAAAGAAGGGCATTGAGTGGTTCATACAAGTATTAAAGCATTCTCAACAGGAAAAATAAAGAATGAATAGTATTATATCAAGCGGTCCCACGTGTAAACAAATGCAAAGGACGTCATATGGTATGCAGTAAAATCATAAACAATGCAAAATACAAATACGTGGAAAAGCCTTGCGATTCAACAAAGCAGCGACCAGTCTGAAACCTGCTCATAACATTAGACTGTTCCCAGGAGCGATAGGCGTGGTCACTTAGCATATACAGGGACAAACAAAGCTAAGATGTTACCACTAAAATCCCGTACTGGGTTGCATACAATTGGCGTGCCCTGGAGGCGTGCAAATATTAAATAAAACAGCAGATAATTACATTGAAGCTCTACTTACTGTTCCGCTGAAGCCAGAGGAGCACAGCAGCCAAAAGTTTTAAAAGATGGCGCCAGAGGATTTGGGAAGTATAAGAAACCTCTGGGAGGGTGTTGTGGGAAGAGGAGGAGGGGCTAAGATAACAGGTTAATAGGTAGGGACGAGAAGAGATGAGATTCTGCGATGTATGAAGGGGTGGGCATGCTGGAAGTAAGTGAGTGGGAGAGACAGAAGTATAGAGAAGAAAAGAAGCTATGAAGTGAAGATAGGTAGAGTAGGGTATGGGGTTCTCTGATTATAGGGTAGAGTAATTTAGTGAGTAAAGAGCAGAGCAAGATGTAGGAATGTGGAAGATCAGCGAAGCAGACAGATAAGGGGTGTAGTGGGAGAGAGAGAAGAGCAATGCAATGCAGCAAGGTAGGAATGTGGAAGATCAGCTAAGCAGACAGATAAGGGGTGTAGAGAGAGAGAGAGCAATGCAGCAAGGTAGGAGAGTAGGACAGCAGAGGTCCAGGAAGGCAAGGGAAGATCAAGAATCTATCGTTGGAGTAGGAAAGCAACAGGCAAGTACAGGGGACAGAGATGTAGTATGAAAGAGAGGACTATAGTGGATTAAGAGGTAAAGTAAGAAATAGGGCTTTACAGATTAAAGGGGAAGAAGATAAAGAAGAAATAGAGTATAAGGCAGTAATAAGATTAATAGGGAGAGCGCCATCTAGTGGCCAGGTGCTGGGATGCAACTAAGGTCCACAGAGGCTGTTGAAGGGTAGAATAACTGAGTGGAGGAGGATGAGGACAGTGTAGGTAAGTGGAGCTAGTAGAAGAGGAAGGGTAGTTGTACAAAAAGAAGAGGAAGGGCTGACTGCTGGCTTCTTGGCAGGGAAGCGTTCAGAACACCTAAGCGGGGCTAAAATAACTAAAGAACAGTAGGTTTAGCAGATGGTGCACATACTTCCTTGGTTTCTTCAAGGGAGGCTTGTTTCTAGTCCAAATAGGGAGAGAGCAGCACAGTTTGTTGAGTTGCTTGGCGGACTGGATAAGCTGGGAAGGCTTGAGATGTAGGTCTGGAAGTCCACACAGGTGTATCCAAATAGGGAGAGCAGGGCTAAAGTTCCTTGGTTTCTTCAAGGGAGGCTTGTTTCTAGTCCAAATAGGGAGAGCAGCACAGTTTGTTGAGTTGCTTGGCGGACTGGATAAGCTGGGAAGGCTTGAGATGTAGGTCTGGAAGTCCACACAGGTGTATCCAAATAGGGAGAGCAGGGCTAAAGTTCCTTGGTTTCTTCAAGGGAGGCTTGTTTCTAGTCCAAATAGGGGAGAGAGCAGCACAGTTTGTTGAGTTGCTTGGCGGACTGGATAAGCTGGGAAGGCTTGAGATGTAGGTCTGGAAGTCCACACAGGTGTATCCAAATAGGGAGAGCAGGGGCTAAAGTTCCTTGGTTTCTTCAAGGGAGGCTTGTTTCTAGTCCAAATAGGGAGAGCAGCACAGTTTGTTGAGTTGCTTGGCGGACTGGATAAGCTGGGAAGGCTTGAGATGTAGGTCTGGAAGTCCACACAGGTGTATCCAAATAGGGGAGAGCAGGGGCTAAAGTTCCTTGGTTTCTTCAAGGGGAGGCTTGTTTCTAGTCCAAATAGGGGGAGAGAGCAGCACAGTTTGTTGAGTTGCTTGGCGGACTGGATAAGCTGGGAAGGCTTGAGATGTAGGTCTGGAAGTCCACACAGGTGTATCCAAATAGGGGAGAGCAGGGGCTAAAGTGTTCCGACGCTGAAGCCAGAGGAGCACAGCAGCCAAAAAGTTTGGCAGTAGTGACTGCTCACCTGAGGAGTCTCGGATTCCAAGTGTTTCCCTATCTGGACGACTGGCTCCTGACTGCCACCACCAGGCATCTACTACTAGAGAACCTACAAGCCACCATCTCCCTGGGTGTTTCCCTGGGAATTACATTCAACTGGTCAAAGTCTGTCTTGCTGCCTTCTCAGCGCATAAGATTCATAGGAGCAGAGATAGACTCAAAATTAATGCGGATCTTCCTTCCTACCGAAAGGATACAAACATTACAAAATCAGGTCCGAGCCCTGCTTCTAAGATCCAAAGCCCCAGCCAGGATGGTCCTGCAACTTTTAGGTTCAATGTCTGCCACAGTTCTCCTAGTTCCTCTGGCAAGGTTGCACATGAGGATTCTCCAGTGGCTATTATCGACACAATGGTCTTTTCAAGATCTCCCTCAATCATCACATACTGATTACAGAAGCGTGCAAGCGGGACCTCCGCTGGTGGCTTCTGCCATCCAATCTGAATCAGGGAAGACCCTTTGTTATACCCCTCCGGTGGCCACCTTGACTACGGATGCCTCCCAGGCGGGTGGGGGGCATTGTCGGGGCGGGTCATTTCAGGGTTTTTGGCTCCCCAACGAAACATCTCCCCATATCAATGTGTTGGAAATGAGGGCTGTACTTCTGTCCTTACAAGCCCTCCACAAGTTTCTCCCTCAAGGCATTATCGCCATCCACACAGACAACATGTCGGTGGTCTGGTATCTAAACAAACAAGGAGGGACCAGATCTTACCCCTTTGCAGAGAGGCCTTGTGGGTGTGGGAATGGGCAGTGGCTACCAAGCGCTTCCTGGTAGCGACCCACATTCCAGGCAAATCCAATATATTGGCAGACAGACTGAGCAGGACTATTCTCTCTCCTCACGAGTGGTCTCTGGGCAAACAGTAGCAGCTCAGATTTTCAAAAGATGGGGATTCCGTGCTGCGACCTGTTTGCAACACCACGAAACACGAAGTGCAAAGGTTCTTTTCCTTGACCCAGCGTCAAGGGAGACAGCTCTGGATGCTCTAGTCCAACCTTGGCCAACAGGACTGCTTTATGCTTTTCCTCCGATTCCACCTCCCCAAAGTCATCCAGAAAGCTTCCCAATTGGGGTCCACAATGATTCTAATTGCTCCGTACTGGCCTCGTCAGGTATGGTTCCCCTACCTACAGAAATATACTCTGGACGGTCCTTGGTTCTTGGATCTAATTCCGGACCTTCTGGTTCATCAGTCGGGACAACAGCACCAGTCCCTTCACACTTTGAAATTAACAGCTTGGCTCCTCCACTTCCGACTATAGTCAGAAATCACACCTTGGACCCGGAAGTTATTCACATTTTATCTTCAGCCCACAAACCCACCACTAAGAAGTTGTAAGTGGAAGAGGTTTGCTATCTGGGCTCAACTCAGAGGCTTAGACCCTATTACTGCCCCGATACCAGAGGTCTTGAAATTTTTAACATCCTTGTTTAATCAAGGATCTTCAGTTTCTACTATTAAAGTCCAACTAGCAGCTATCTCCAAATTTCACGATTCCACAGACCCACCGTTGATGAGCAGCAGATTATGTAAAACTTTCATGAAAGGTGCTGTGCTTTTAAGACCCCCAGTTTTTCATCCTGCGCCTCCGTGGGATCTTGATTTGGTACTTCGTGCCTTAACATCTTCCCCCTTTGAACCGGTTGCTACATGTGAGTTGAAATATCTGTCTTGGAAAACTGCCTTCTTAATTGCAATTACCTCTGCAAGAAGAGTTTCAGAACTTCAAGCCCTATCTATCAAACCACCGTACTTGATTTTCACAAGGATAGAGTATCACTTAGACCTAATCCATCTTTTGTCCCAAAGTTTGCTCTAATCTCTGTCTCCAACAATCTTTAGAGCTACCAGTTTTCTTTCCAAAATTTTCAAACAAAGCGGAATACACCTTCCATACATTGGATGTTCACAGGCAATTGCGCTTCTATCTAGATAGGACTCAGCAAATTCGAAAACAGATCAATTGTTTGTGTCCTTTTCAGATAATAAACTGGGTAAAACCATCACTAAAGCTACTATTGCCAAATGGATCAGAGATTGCATAACTCAAGCTTATTCCTCTTCAAATAAACAACTTACAACATCTGTCAAAGCTCACTCTACTAGAGCTATGGCTACCTCGATTGCATTCCATTCCAAGCTCGCTATTTCTGAGATTTGTGCTCTTGGCTACTTGGTCCAACCCGCACACTTTCATTTCCCACTATAAATTGGATGTGGCATCTAAAGGACGAGCATCATTTGGTTCCACGGTACTCAGGAGTGTTTTCCAGTGAGCCACCCAGGATTTAGGTGCTAGGGACGCTGTCCCATCAGTCAGAATGTAGGCGAGATAGGATCACATAACATCTTTTAGTTATGTACTCACCATAACTTCAGATGTTTGGGATCCATCTCACCTACATTTCTAATACCCAACCTCCTTCCCCCTGCCTTGGAGATCAGAAGAGATTGAACGGTTTGGGTTCTACTGTTTTTTTATCTTGTATCATCTGTCAATGTTATATAAGCAGTGCATGTGTGTGTGCATGTATGCGGACAAACTAGATCTGGGGGACTGGTAGTGGTGCATCCTGGGATATAGTAAGCTCAGCCAATAAGAGACTTCGCTCTTTGGCATAAGCGTGCCGAGTCGGAGCCGAGGATCGGCTCCGAACCCATCAGTCAGAATGTAGGCGAGATGGATCCCAAACATCTGAAGTTATGGTGAGTACATAACTAAAAGTTTTCAGGGTTGTCTGAGCAAATTGTCTAAGGAACTATCCAGTCTGGAAAGCAATCTGAAAAGCAAGAAATTGCATAAATTTGCCCGGGATAAGGATGATTATGATAAGGGCAGACAATTTGAATCGCACAAGGGTGTTAGGTTTGCCCATGGTACAAAGAATGTCTCTTTCGCACGTAAAAAGAGACCAAGATCAATTTTGAAAAAAACAGGGTCCAACTATATAACATCAGGGGAAGAATCCTCAACTACAGACACAGAGACACCTAGCATTGGTGATTCTCCAAATGCGAAAAGGGGTAGAAGAACTGAGGCCCCTTTAGGGGTCAAAAACACCGGGCAGGTAGGAAACACAGGGGTCACAAACTTAGAAGAACTTTTCTTGTCAATAGTGAAATGACTCAACAATGTACAAATGTTTTGAACATTTCAAAACATGTTTTAACTGATGATCAATATTCCTTATAGGTTCATAGGTTCATACTAGGCTATCTGCCCGAGGGCATTTACAAGCCTAGCCCATCGTTTTTGGCTTACGCCACCCCTTTAGTATGGGGAACTATACCCATTATTTTGCTGTGCCTCTGTCGAGCAGTGACACTGAGGTAATCCCTGGGGTATATCTGCGATCTCCCATCCATTGGTCAAGATTTCTCTTGAACAAGGCCAGCGAGGTGCTCTGCCTCACATGTACCGGGATTCTGTTCCACAGCATAGGGAGTCTTTGGGTGATGAATCTATCCCTCCAGCACGTCCTATTAATAGCCGTGTCGAGGTTTAAGTCTCCCGCCTTACTTAATAAAGGCCTTGATTTTGTTCCTGGTTTCCTCATTGATGAAAGTTCCATGGTTAGTGATACTATAGAGTTCTGTAGAAAGATTAACCTTAAATTATTCTTTAAACAACAGGACCATATGGATGACACTCAAAGATCATCTGATTTCAGATTCCATAAATCTAGATTTAATCCTCCCATGGACAAACATGTAGCTGTTTTTCAGCAGGCGGTCATTAAAGATATACACTTTCAGTCTGGCTCTGGGGACATTATGAGGCAGAATCTATCAAAGAAGGAACAAATGGCCCTGACACAACTTAAGAATAATACAGACATAGTGATTATTCCTGCTGACAAAGGGGGTGCGGTTGTTGTTATGGATAATGACTATTATGTCAACGAAGGACTTCGGCAACTTTCTAACCGTCATCATTATATGAAAATGGTGATTGATCCTACACCTGGTTTCCAATTAGAAATTAATGAATTTTTGGAACAAGCAGTGGAATCTGGGATCATCTCTGAGAAAACGAAAACACATTTGACGGTTAAGGATCCTGCCAAACAACAACTATATTTACTTCCCAAAATTCACAAGTCCAGTCATCAGCCACCAGGCAGACCAATTGTTTCTGGTATCGGGTCACTTACTGAACCTATATCTGTGTTCCTCACTGATAAATTGAAACCTTTATTATCATATGTTCGGGCCAGAATCCAGGATACGACGGAATTTCTGCAGATTGTTTCTGAAACTCAACTGGAGCCAGCTTGGTTGATGTGTACTCTTGATGTGTCCTCTTTATATACCAGTATCCCACATTGGGCGGGTCTTATGGCCTTGGAGTTTTGGTTGAATAAATCTAACTTATACCCCCCTGGGATGAATACATTACTGATATGTATGGTGGAACATATTCTTACGAAGAATGTCTTTTATTTCCAGCAAGACTGTTATTGGCAACTGCAAGGCACAGCTATGGGTGCATCTTTTGCACCCATATATGCAGACCTCTTCATGGGATACATCGAGGAACAAATCATATATGATCCTATGCACAATATATATCTACCAGATATGGATATATGGAGGAGATACCTGGACGACTGTTGGCTAGTATGGAAAGGGGGTCAGGAATACCTCCAAGAATTTATTGAGCATTTGAATGGTAACATCTGGGGTATTGAATTTACTGTGGAATATAATCGGAGTGAAATTAATTTTCTGGACGTTCACCTAACAAGGCAGTCTGACAATACACTGAAAACGTCTATTCACAGAAAGTTTCCACAGTACAATACTCTATTGCATGCGGAAAGTCATCATCCTAAACATATCATTAGGAATATACCAAAATCCCAATTCTTGCGCATTAAAAGAATTTGTTCTTCAAATGACGATTTCAATAACCATCAAATGGACTTAACCAATAGATTTCTGTCCAGGGGCTATTCACCTCAAATTATTGATTCAGCAATCCAATTCAGTCATACTAAATCCAGGGATTCCCTTCTTCAATATAATACTAGGCCCAAAAACCAGGATTTTGATCTATGCAGATTTGTCACGACCTATGGCAGAAATAGTGGGAACTTAGTTAACATCATCAACAACCATTGGAACATACTTTATTCACATCCCCTTTTGTCGGATCACTTAGGAGAACGATGTTATTTTTCATATAGAAAAGGCAAAATTAGAAGTTATGTACCTACCATAACGTTCCATGTTAGTTGTCTTCTCTCGCCTTCTTTCTTGCTGGATGGGTTCGGAGCCGATCCTCGGCTCCGACTCGGCACTTGCTTTAGCTTAGGAACTCCTTTTACCAGCTCGAGGCAACCCTATATCCCATGATGCAAGGCGGAACTACCTCAGATCTCGTTTGGTAGCTAACCTACCCTGCTAAAGACTATCCTAACATAATTAGGAACACAAGTTCCTAATAGAAGTCCTCAAATGAAGGCTCCGAAGGAAACAACCTAATAGGAACTGTTCAAGATCTGTCCAGGCCAGGGGGAAGGAGGGAGGGACGCAAGAAAGAAGGCGAGAGAAGACAACTAACATGGAACGTTATGGTAGGTACATAACTTCTAAATGTTAAGTTGTCAATCTCGCCTTCATTCTTGCTGGATGGGACCGTCCTAGCACCTGTATCCCGGGTGGCTCAATGGAACAGACTCTTGAGAACTGTGGAACCAAAACTGGCCCTATCTCTGGAGGCCAAGTCCAACTTGTAATGAGAGGCAAAGGTATGGGGAGTAGCCCAAGTAGCTGCTGCACAAATGGTATCAATGGGTAGTCTATCCTGAAAAGCTGCAGAAGTGGATAGACTCCTGGTTGAGTGTGCTTTTGGCTTAGAAGATAGCTGTTTGCCTCTGAGAGAGTACACATAGGAAATAGTGGAAGTCAACCATCTGGATAAGGTCACTTTAGATACTGGAAGACCTATCCTGTTTTCTGCATAGGAGACAAATAATTGGTCCGATTTTCTGAATTGTTTAGTTCTATGCAAATAGTACCTGAGCTGACGATGGACATCCAAAAAATGTTGTTTTGAGATACGACTTTGGGGAGAAAGGAAGGGTTAGTTCTTAATGATACCCTGTCCTTATGAAAAACCAAATAAGGAGAACGAATGCAGAGAGCTTGAATCTCGGAAACCCTTCTTGCAGAAGTGACAGCCAGTAAAAATATGGTTTTCCAGGTCAATAACTTCAAAGAACATGAAGCAGACGGTTCGAAGGGAGGTAGTATCAAGGATGCTAACATTAAGTTTAGATCCCATTGCGGAGGAGGATGCTTTATAGGTGGTTTTAGGAGAAAAACTCCTCTCAGAAAGGCCTTGCATAACCTATGAGACATAATGTTATTGTCATGCAAGCCAACATGATACTTGGAAATAGCAGCCAGTTGTACTTTGACTGTAGATGGCGAGGATCCTGAATGAAAAACCTCCGCCAGGAAATCTAAAACCGAATGTACAGGAGCAGTAAAGGGGTCAATATTTTGGAATTTGCCCAAATAGAAAACGTCGCCACTTGCTAGCATAAACAGTCCTAGTGGACGACTTCAAGGAAGACACTAAAATGTCTCTGACTGAGTCCGAAATCATCGGTAGCCTGGCTAGGGTAGGAAGTGGAGCAACCAAGCAGTGAGGTTGAGAGAATGAATGGCCCGGTGCTGCTGACCCGACTGGTGGGTCAAGAGATCCGGAACTGGGTCCAGATGCCAGGCTGCACCAGAAGGTGGCGATGCAGAGGCGGAAACCAAATTTGTCGAGGCCAATAAGGGCAATGAGGATCAACTTGGCTCTCAAAGCGGTGGCTTTCTGAATGACTTGTGGAATCAAGGGAAAGGAGGAAAAGCGTACAGAAGTCCCGGGGCCAATCCTGGGTTAGAGAGTCTCTCAGGGGTTGGCCTGGAAGGGGAAGAGAGTGAAGAAATCGGGGCACTTGTTGTTTTGAGGAGTAGCAAAAGATCACAACAAGGAGTGCCCACTTCAGAAAAATCTGATCCACTACAGATTGATTGAGAGACCACTCGTGAGGCATCAGAATGGATCTGCTCAGCCTGTCCGCTAACAGGTTGGACCTGCCGGGGATGTGCGTTGCTATCAGAAACCGTTGAGAAGAGATCGCCCATTGCCAAAGTCTGAGAGCTTCTCGACATAACGGATAGGACCTGGTCCCGCCCTGTTTGTTGATGTACCAGACTACGGACATGTTGTCCGTTTGTACTGCAATAGTCCCCGTGGGAAGAAAGTCGTTGAGGGCTTGCAACGTTAAAAGCACTGCTCTCATCTCCAGGACATTTATGTGCAGATGGTATTCTATGGGTTGCCACGTCCCGTGGACCATCCTGCCCTGATAATGCCCCCCCCCACCCGATCAGAGAGGCATCCGTAGTGACTGTGGCAACTGGAGGAGGGGGAATAAAGGGTCGGCCCTGATGAAGAAGAGGGGAAGATATCCACCAGTTCAGATGAGCTCGGCACGACTGTGTTACCAAGATTTCATGCCTCATCGGGAGACTGTGGTACGACCACTGTGTGAATAACATCCACTGCAGAAGACGCATGTGGAAGCGGGCCAGTGGTAGAAGAACAATGGCCGCAGCCATAAGACCTAGAACCTTCAGTATAAATCTGGCTTTGATCTTGTTGCTTTGCAATAGAAGCGAGCAATTTTGGATGTCCAGAATTCTTTGATCTGTTACTCTGGCTAACATTTTGACGGTGTTTAATTCTGCGCCTATAAAGGTGATAGATTGGCAAAGCAGCAGAGAAGATTTTTCGAAATTTACTGAAATTCCCAAACTCCTGCAAAGCTGTAGAGTGTAGTCTCTGGACTGAAGAAGCTGACACTTGGTGGTGGCGGAGAGGAGCCAGTCGTCCAAATAGGAAACACCTGGAATCCTTGGCGTCTCAGATGAGCTGTGACCACTGCCATGCATTTGGTAAACACTCTGGGGGCTGAAGTGAGGCCAAAGGGCAGTGCTCTGAATTGGTAATGACTGGTCCCTAGCCGGCGGAGAAACCTTCTGGGCGTCTGTGAATCTTTATGTGATAATGCGCATCCTGAAGGTCTATAGAGCACATCCAGTTGTCCTTGCCCAGAAAGGGCAGAATGGACTGAAGCGTGACCATCCGGAATCTTGCCTTCTTGACAAATCTGTTTAGATTGCTCAGGTCTAATATTGGTCTCCAATCTCCCGTCCTTTTGGGGACCAAAAGAATCTCAGTAGGCGCGGATCCTACCTGGTCTGCCGGCACAGTCTGGACGGCTCTTTTCTAGGAGCTTTGAAACCTCCTGTTCTGCCAAATCCCTTTGACCGGGTGAGATGTCTGGAAGGGATTGTTGAGGTAATGGATACCTTTGAAGGGGATTTTGTAACCCTCGGATATGATCGACTGTACCCACATCTCTTGAGATAGGGATTGCCAGGCTACTGGGTACAGCAAAATCCTTCCCCCGACTGCCTCCAAGGGTGGACAGTCGGGCAACACCTCAGGGGTGCTGAAAGGGCTTCTCAGGAAGAGACTCCCTGTTGCCCTGGTTCTGAGGACCCCCCCTGCCTCTAGGGCGGCGTCTATTATTGTTACCCCCTCTGCCTCTGGGGGTAAACTGACCACGTGTGTCCGGTGTAGCTCCTTGGGCTTCACGGAACCACATCTTCTCCCCCTTCTGACCCTTGGGGTATGGTCTAGAAGGAGTGGAAAACTGGACTCCAACGGCAGAAAGAGTTTTACCGTCCTGCTCACACCTGGTTAAGGTATCCTTCACCTGAGGTTCGAACAAAGCCGAACCATCAAAGGGGGTATTAGTGAAGGACGCCTTAAAGGGGTCTGCAAAATTACAAAGCCGCATCCAGGCTTGGCGTCTAAGAGCAACTCCTGTGCCTGCGGCCCTGCTCGCTCCATCGGCCGCATAGGATATGAGCCGCATGGAGGAGTTAGATATGGAATTCAGGATTGCTAGCTGCGAGGCAATCTTTTCCTGAGCCCCAGCAGCAGAAGGATCCTGGACTACTTCACCCAGTTCCTTGAGAACATCTCGTTGAAGCCTGGTGAAGTGACAAAGATAATTCAGCGAACGCATAGCAAAGGTCGCTGAAGAAAACATCCACTTTCCATACCTGTCCATGGTCCTAGAATCCTTGTTAGGAGGATGAACAGGTACTGAAGAATCCGCCAGTTCCTTCTTAGTGGCCGCCGCCACTACCATAGCATCCACAGAGACACCCTTGGAAAGGAACTGTTTGTCCGAAGGGGCCATGATGAATTTGGATGGTCTCCTGGGGACAGGTTCCACAGAATCTGGAGCCGCCCACGCCTTCTGAGCCACTACCTGCATCAGTGGGTCGAAAGGCGGAGACACCAGGAGGTGGAGGGTCGGGATCCAAAGCCTCCAGGTATACCGACTCATCCTCGGAGGGGTCAATAGAGGCCAATTCCCCTCTGTTTGAGGAGCTCAAGGATGTCTGAAAAGGAGACATCCTCAGAGGGGACCGTGGGGAACCCTCCGACTCATCTAAGTCGGTATCAGATGTAGTAGACTCAGGGAGTCTGTGTGTTTCCTCTTACACGTCCTCTTCGAGGGGTTCCCCTGCAGGATCAGGAGAAACCTCGGAAGAGGAGGAAATTCCCAATGGGAAACCTGGGGCGATGGATCCCTGGGCCTGAGAGCAAGAGGCTGGCAAGAGGCATCTGCAGGCACTGATGAGGGAGGAGCTAGAGGATGGACCGTTGACCAGGCTCAGAGGCCAGGACACTCCTCATCACCTCAAAGGCTCCCCTCCCGGGAGACCGGAATATCCCGCTCCGAGGAAACAGGAATGCCCGGCTCCAGTGAGAGGAAGGCTCCGAGGCGATGTCGGCGCCGAGCTTACCAAAGCCGAAGCCCGAGAGGGAGGCGGGGTCGGACAAGGGTCCGATGCCACTAGCCCCTCGGGCCGACAGTGGAAACCTGACGACCGGATCCCTCCAAGGAAGGTCTCAAGGAGGAGATCGGAGCCGAGGATGACGGAGCCGAAGGATGTATCAGCTCCGGCACCGAAACAGTCGCTGTCCCGAGAAGCTCCGGCTCCAAACTGCGATGTGGAGTCGGAGGAGGAAGTTCAAGGGGTGAGGCTATAGCTGACGTCTGATGAGACAGGCTATGGAGCATTTGGGCCAGTGCCTGAGACTTCAACAGCCTGCTCACCACCCTCTCCAAGTCGTGGTCAGACAGCCTGGAAGATCTCGAAGATCGGCTCCGATGGCTCCGCTCCGACAAAAGAGGAGACCCGGGCAGTGGATACTCAGTAACGAAGGGGACCGAGATCTCTTCGGACGGAGCCATCGGGCGAAGTCCCTGAACTCCAGATGGAGCCGAGGTTTCGCTCCGATGCTGGATAAAGTGTCGGCTCCAGCCGGAGCAGACAAGGCTACAGTAGATAAGGTATCGGAGCCAGCCGGCACCGAACCCACTACCTTCGAGGCAGATACATCGGTTCCAGCCAGAGCCGATCTCGGCTCCGACGGAGCCGGAGCCACTGGAGGAGGCTTAGATACTGAAGCCTGAGCCTTCGGTGGCTTAGAAGGTTTCCCAGACCCTGCCTTGAGGAGAACCTTCTGGCTTAAGTAAGCCACGGAGGATAAGTTTGTTCCTCCTTTCCTGCAGGACTCTCTGGCTAAAGGAGTGACACAAAGCACAGGAGTCCTGCAGGTGCAAAGGCCCCAGGCAATAAACACAAGAAGTGTGACCGTCTGTCAGAGACATTTTCTGACAGCACGAGTCACACTTCTTGAAGCCTGAGACCTTGCCTTCCCTAGACATATCCTAGGTGGAAGAAACACAGACAAACCCCAACAAACACACAAATTAATCCCTACACACAACACACAGGAAGGGATTAACAACTGGGGTTTAAGGCCTAACTAAAACTTTTACACTAAGGTTTAAAAGAAGTTATAAAGTTTGAAAAATAAGGGAATAGGGTGGGCTGTAATCACTACAGGCTACACTATGACTAAAAAAGGGAAAATAAAAATACTAACTAAGCTTCTCTTTCTTTTACAAGAAATTCACTTACCTCTGCTGGTAAAGGAGACCTCTTTCGCTAAGCGGCAAACGAGATCTGAGGTAGTTCCGCCTTGCATCATGGGATATAGGGTTGCCTCGAGCTGGTAAAAGGAGTTCCTAAGCTAAAGCAAGTGCCGAGTCGGAGCCGAGGATCGGCTCCGAACCCATCCAGCAAGAATGAAGGCGAGATTGACAACTTAACATCACTAGGTTCACTATTCTCCCACTACAAAAGAACTAGAGCAATGCAAGATCATTTTACACAAAGGACACTCACTGGTGATAAACTTATAGGCATCTACCCATGTGGACACTGCAGTTTTTGTAGTTATATTTTCAAAACAACCTGTTTTACCAGTAAAAATACCGGACAAATATGTAATATTCAGTTTTTTGGCAATTGTAGCTCGGACTGGATAATATATCTTGCTACATGCACATGCCAGGCATTTTACATTGGCCAAACATCTAGACAATTTCGTATCAGGATTTCTGAACATCTTGGAGATATCAGGAATAAGAGACTGACTAATGCACTATACAGACATTCCATTAAGCATCCCACTGCCAAATTTTCATTTGTTATTATTGATTGCATCACAGGAAATCGATCATTCAAAACAGGCTGGCATGAAATTTTAAATGCTAAGGAAAGGAGATGGATTATTAAACTTGGGGGGCTTTTCCCGCCGGGATTAAATGACAAATTATGATTAATATTTTTCAGTGAACTACATAGGTTTGACTTATGTCTAATTACTTAACCTTCTGCATTCCATTATATAAATGATTTTGTTCCAGGTACATCTGTATTCAGATGCATAGCGTATTTCTAGATTTTTCTTGTGTCAATATTTAGGATGTTGATTTATGTAATATCATATTATGATTTTTATGTTAAGATAGATTATTTGATTATTATGACTTTATTATATTTGGTTTGTTATCATATATTATATGCACCAACCTCAGCTTATGAATATGATTATTACATCTTATTCATGTTTATATGGTGTTTTTTCTAATACTTTTACTGTTTGCTTTTGCTAAACTACAGGAAGTGATGTCACTGGATCCATTTATGGAGGTTATATAAGACTATGACTCACCACTATGGCTTAATGTACTACTGAAGAAAGCCTTGTCGCTGAAACCGGTCTAGTTTCAGTTTGAAATAAAATCTACTCTTTATAGATCCTCCTGGGTGCTGGCTTTTTTATTTGTGGATCAACCTTGTTCACTTGCCGTGCACTAGCCTAACTTGCTAGCTCCTTTTATGCAACACTAATTTAAGTGCAACCTAGGCTACTGGATGGGGCATAGGAAATTTACAAGGGTATGGCACCCATGTCCCTTATGGACAGATGTAGCTTATAAATGCATGTCCCTCAATATCCTATATGGATACAGGACATCATTTCTCTTTCAGGAAAACTTGGCTAGGCTTAGAAAGGCCCCCAGGTCATTAGCATAGTAATGATCTATGAATCTATGATAATTTTATATTAGTAAAAACAACAGACTTTGAATTAAATATTTAATTCAAGTCAACAGATGCTCACAAAGAATTTCACACTGTTCATATGAAGTTTATGCTGCAAAATAAAAAAAATAAATAAATAAATACATTTACAGTGGCTTTTATTAATGCAACAACAATTCTGTTGTATTTCACTACCCTTTGCATATAACTAAAAGGTAATGTAAAACATGGCCTTCATCTCTCTCATTCACTGCTTACATTGACCAAAGAACCATATTAAGTACTATATGATGAATCCAATACGGAATCGTTACAGAAAGGACGACATTACTGCATATTCATGATACTTATTGTTAACAGCATATAATATTAAGAACACAAACATTTTCATTTATCAAAGAAAGTTCAAAGGTTAATTGGTTATAAGATTAACTTTTAGGAACTAACACTTAGATGGGACATTCAAGATGGCTGTGCACTAACAGCTTAATTTCAGCTCTCCTAGTGTGAAAAAAAACTCAGAAGAGACAGCCAGTGAACTCATCTTTTTAGGTAAATTTCAGTAACTGCCTAGTACCTGAACTGCCTGGATGTCAGTAAAAAGGAAATACAGAGAACCTGAAAAAAGATCAATCGCAAAAGGTGAGGAGAAAACACTAACTGGGAAGAATTCAGCAGTTGTTCAGCAAACAGTAGTGCAAGCTCCAGCTTTTGTGCAAGATATGACTTCCAGTAACCTAAAGGAAAAAATAAGTCAAATATGCTCAGAGATGATTAAAATAAATGAAACACTGAAGGAGTATATCAACTCAAATAATAAAACAGATATTCAGATAAGGTGATAAAACTGCAAAAATCAGACGTTGAAATGAAGAAAAGGCTAGCTGAGTATGAGAATGCTCAGGAAGAGATGTTTCAAAATATAACAGAACTAGAGGACAGAGCATGTAAAGAAAACCTGAGATTTTATGTTGTACCAGAGAAGCTGGAAGGAACAGACTATTAATTTTAGAAAGCACAAATAAGCAAATGGACTGGTAATCCATGGCAGGAGTTGTTAACTCAAAGGGCACATCATGTGTATCACCACATTTGGCCATGAGAAAGCAGCCTAGACTTTTAATAGTAAAGATGCAATCCTACCAGCAGGAGGAGCTGATTCTGACAAAACTGTGGCAGAAGGGCAGACTACTAAAATTGGGAGACAGAGTGTTTGTGGATAATGATTACTCACTGTACACCAGGCAGAACAGGAGTAAATTCATTCCAATATTCAGGGAATGTTGAGATGCAAGCATGAGATCCAAGCTGCTGTAACCAACTATTTTCAGAATATTCTTTCACAAAGGGTCAAAATCACATGCTAAGGAGAAAATACAAATGTTTATCCAGCAGAGAGTGAGCTATCAAACAGAAGGGGATTCTGCTTCTTGTTCTTCTGGTAATAATGCCCAGAGAGACACTGTGCCAGTAAAACCTTTTCAATGTTTCAAGGAAAATGCTTGAGAGACAGAACAAAGCACAACAGTTGACTAGAAGAACCAGGAGTATGCTGGAAATCAAGCAGAAACTGGATCTGGGAAATAGAGATCAACGGGAAGAAAACCAGCAACTTGGAAATTGAGAAAAATGTGGGATTACAAAGCAACAATTCGTGAAACATGACAGAATAAGAAAATCTGGAAATATCGGACATTCTGTGACTGTTACACTTAGATGGGACCCCGATGCGCGTGCCCTACTTCATGTCATTAATGTTCAGAACAACATTTAAGAGAGGGGAATAGGAAGGAAAGAGTTAACAGCAAGTAAAATTAGAAGTTATGTACCTACCATAACGTTCCATGTTAGTTGTCTTCTCTCGCCTTCTTTCTTGCTGGATGGGTTCGGAGCCGATCCTCGGCTCCGACTCGGCACTTGCTTAGCTTGAGAACTCCTTTTACCAGCTCGAGGCAACCCTATATCCCATGATGCAAGGCGGGACTACCTCAGATCTCGTTTGGTAGCTAACATACCCTGCTAAGGACTAACCTAGTAGAACTACGAAAAAACAAGTTCATAACAAAGGACTCTTCTATTGAAGACTCAGGAGGGAACAACCTGAGAAGAGGAACTCTTCAAGATCTGTCCAGGCCAGGGGAAGGAGGGAGGGACGCAAGAAAGAAGGTGAGAAGACAACTAACATGGAGCGTTATGGTAGGTACATAACTTCTAAATGTTAAGTTGTCAATCTCTTCATTCTTGCTGGATGGGACCGTCCCTAGCACCTGTATCCCGGGTGGCTCAATGGAACAGACTCTTGAGAACTGTGGAACCAAAACTGGCCCTGTCCTGGAGGCCAAATCTAATTTGTAATGAGAGACAAAGGTATGAGGTGGCCCAAGTAGCTGCTGCACAAATGGTATCAATGGGTAGTCTATCCTGAAAGGCTGCAGAGTGGATAGACTCCTGGTTGAGTGTGCTTTTGGTTTAGAAGGTAGTTGCTTGCCTCTGAGCGAATACACGTAAGAAATGGTGGAAGACAACCATCTGGATAAGGTCACTTTAGATACTGGGAGACCTTTCCTGTTTTCTGCATAGGAGACAAATAATTGGTCTGATTTCCTGAATTGTTTAGTTCTATGCAAATAGTACCTGAGCTGACGATGCAGATCCAAAAATGAAGCTTTTGTTCAGCTCTGTCAGAATAATTTGGGAAAAAGACTGGTAGATCGATGGATTGATTAATATTAGTTTGAGAAACAATTTTGGGGAGAAAGGATGGATTTGTTCTCAAGGATACCCTGTCCTTGTGAAAAACCAAGTAAGGAGAACGGATGCAGAGAGCTTGAATCTCGGAAACCCTTCTTGCTGAAGTGACAGCCAGTAAGAATATAGTTTTCCAGGTCAATAACTTCAAGGAACATGAAGCAGACGGCTCGAAGGGTGGTAAAATCAAGGATGCTAACATTAAATTCAGATCCCATTGTGGAGGAGGATGTTTTATTGGCGGCTTCAGGAGAAAAACTCCTCTAAGAAAGACTTTGCATAGTCTATGTGACATAATGTTATGATCTTGCAAGCCAACATGATATTTGGAAATAGCCGCCAGTTGAACTTTGACTGTTGATGAAGAAGATCCTGACTGAAAAACTTCAGCCAGGAAATCTAAAACAGAATGCACAGGAGCAGTAAAGGGATCAATTTGCCTGGCGTTTGCCCAAAGGGAAAAACGTCGCCACTTGCTAGCATACACGGTTCTGGTGGACGATTTCAAAGAAGCTACTAAGATATCTCTGACAGGATCAGAGATCATAGGAAGCCTGGCTAGGGAAGGAAGTGGAGCAACCAAGCAGTGAGGTTGAGAGAATGAATGGCCCGGTGCTGTTGACCCGACTGGTGGATCAAAAGATCCGGAACTGGGTCCAGATGCCAAGGCTGCACCAGGAGGTGACGATGCAGAGTCGGGAACCAAATTTGTCGAGGCCAGTAAGGGGCAATGAGAATCAACTTGGCCCTCAAAACGGTGGCTTTCTGAATGACTTGTGGAATCAAAGGAAAGGGAGGAAAGGCGTAAAGAAGTCCCCGGGGCCAATCCTGGGTTAGGGAGTCTCTCAGGGGTTGGCCTGGTAGGGAAAGAGGTGAAGAAGTGGGGCACTTGTTTGGGAGTAGCAAAAGATCGCAACAAGGTGTGCCCCACTTCAGAAAAATCTGGTCCACTACAGATTGATTGAGAGACCACTCGTGAGGCATGAGAATGGCTCTGCTCAGCCTGTCCGCCAAGAGGTTGGACCTGCGGGATGTGCGTTGCTATCAGAAACCGATGAGAGGAGATTGCCCATTGCCAAAGTCTGAGAGCTTCTCGACACAACGGATAGGACCTGGTCCGCCCTGCTTGTTGATGTACTAGACCACGGACATGTTGTCCGTTTGCACTACAATAGTCCCTGGGAAGAAAGTCGTTGAGGGCTTGCAACGTTAAAAGCACTGCTCTCATCTCCAGGACATTTATGTGCAGATGGTATTCTATGGGTTGCCACGTCCGTGGACCATCCTGCCCTGATAATGCCCCCCACCCGACCAGAGAGGCATCCGTAGTGACTGTGGCAACGGAGGAGGAACAAATGGTCGGCCCTGATGAAGAAGAGGGAAGATATTCACCAATTCAGATGAGTTCTGCACGATTGTGTGACTAAAATTTCGTGTCTCATTGGAAGACTGTGGAACGACCACTGAGTGAATGACATCCACTGCAGAAGAGCGCATGTAGGCGAGCCAGTGGTAGAAGAACAATGGCGCAGCCATAAGACCTAGAACTTTCAGTATCAATCTGGCTTTTACTTTGCTGCTCTGCAATAAAATCCGAACGTATTTTTGAATGTCCAGAATTCTCTGATCTGTTAGTCTGGCTGACAACTTGACGGTGTTTAATTCTGCGCCTATAAAGGTGATAGATTGGCAAGGCAGCAGAGAAGATTTTTCGAAATTCACTGAAATTCCCAAACTTTTGCAGAGCTGCAGAGTGTAGTCTCTGGTCTGAAGAAGCTGATGCCTGGTGGTGGCGGAGAGGAGCCAGTCGTCCAAATAAGGAAACACCTGGAATCCATGACGTCTCAGGTGAGCTGTGACCACTGCCATGCATTTGGTAAACACTCTGGGGGCTGAAGTGAGACCAAAGGGCAGGGCTCTGAATTGATAATGACTGGTCCCTAGCGGCGGAGAAACCTCCTGGAGCGCCTGTGAATCTTTATGTGATAGTACGCATCCTGAAGATCTATCGAGCACATCCAGTTGTCCTTGCCCAGAAAGGGCAAAATGGACTGAAGCGTGACCATCCGGAATCTTGCCTTCTTGACAAATCTGTTTAGATTGCTTAGGTCTAGTATTGGTCTCCAATCTCCCGTCCTTTTGGGGACCAAAAAGAATCTGGAGTAGACGCCGGATCCTACTTGGTCTGCTAGAACAGTCTGGACGGCTCTTTTTTCTAGGAGCTTTGTAACCTCCTGTTCTGCCAAATCCCTTTGACCGGGTGAGATGTCTGGAAGGGATTGGTGAGGTACGGGATACCTTTCAAAGGGGATTTTGTAACCCTCGGATATGATCGACTGTACCCACATAGCTTGTGAAAGGGAACGCCAGGCTACTGGGTACAGCGAAATCCTTCCGCCGACTGGCTCGAAGGGTGGACAGTCGGGCAACACCTCAGGGATGCTGAAAGGGCTTCTCAGGAAGAGACTCCCTGTTGCCCTGGTTCTGAGGACCCCTCTGCCCCTAGGGCGCATTATTGTTAGCCCCTCTGCCTCTGGGGGTAAACTGTCCACGTGTGTCCGGCGCTGCTCCTTGGGCTTTGGAACCACATCTTTCCTCCTTCTGACCCTTGGGGTAGGGTCTAGAAGGGGTGGAAAAATGGACTCCAACGGCAGAAAGAGTTTGCCATCCTGCTCACACCTGGTCAAAGTTTCCTTCACCTGAGGTCCGAACAAAGCCGAACCGTCAAAGGGGTATTGGTGAAGGGCCTTAAAGGGGTCCGTAAAATTACAAAGCCGCATCCAGGCTTGGCGTCTGAAACCACTCCTGTGCCTGCGGCCCTGCTCGCTCCATCAGCTGCATAGGATATGAGCCGCATGGAGGAGTTAGTTAAGGAATTTAGGATTGCTAGCTGTGAGGCAATCTTTTCTTGAGCCCCAGCAGCAGAAGGATCCTGGACCACTTCACCTAGTTCCTTGAGAATATCTCTTTGAAGCCTGGTGAAGTGACAAAGGTAGTTCAGCGAACGCATAGCAAAGGTCGCTGAAGAAAACATCCGCTTTCCATACCTGTCCATGGTCCTAGAATCTTTGTTAGGAGGATGGACAGGCACTGAAGGATCCACAAGTTCCTTCTTGGTGGCCGCCGCCACCACCATAGCATCCACAGAGACACCCTTAGAAAGAAACTGCTTGTCTGTAGGGGCAGTGATAAATTTGGATGGTCTCCTGGGGACGGGTTCCACAGAATCTGGAGCTGCCCACGCCTTCCGAGCCACTACCTGCATAAGTGGGTAGAAAGGCGGAGACACCCAGGAGGTGGAGGGTCGGGATCCAAAAGCCTCCAGGTATACCGACTCATCCTCGGAGGGGTCAATGGAGGGCCAATTCCCCCTCTGTTTGAGGAGCTCAAGGATGTCTGAAAAGGAGACATCCTCAGAGGGGACCGTGGGAACCCTCCGACTCATCTAAGTCGGCATCAGATGTTGTAGACTCAGGGAGTCTGTGTGTTTCCTCTTACGTCCTCTTCGAGGGGTTCCCTGCAGGATCAGGAGAAACCTCGGAAGAGGAAGTTATTCCCAATGGGGAAACCTGGGTGATGGATCCCTGAGCCTGAGAGCAAGAGGCTGGCAAGAGGCGTCTACAGGCACGAGAAGAGGGAGGAGCTAAAGGGATGGACCGTTGACCTGGCTCAGGTGCCAGGACACTCCCTCATCACCTCAAAGGCTCTCCCGGGAGGCGGAATATTCCGCCCGAGGAAATAGGAATTCCGGCTCCACTGAGAGGAAGGCTCGAGGCGATGTCAGTGCCGAGCTTACCAAGCGAAGCCCAGAGGGAGGCGGGTCGGACAAGGTCCGATGCCACTAGCCCCTCGAGCCGACAAGGGAAACGGCGACGGATCCCTCCAAGGAAGGTCTCATGGAAGAGATCGGGCGAAGGCGCGGGCAAAAGGATGTATCGGTTCCGGCCACACGGATTGCTGTCCCGGCTCCGGCTCCGAACTCTGGAGGGAGTCGGAGGAGGAAGTTCAAGGGGTAAGCAATGGAAGTCTGCTGAGGCGGGCTATGGAGCATTTGGGCTAGTGCCTGACTTCAACAGCCTGCTTACCACCCTCTCTAAATCGTGGTCAGACAGTCTGGAAGATCTCGAAGATCGGCTCCGATGACTCGCTCCGACAAAGAGGAGACCCGGAGCCGAGTGGATAGACTCCAACGAAGGGACCGAGATCTCTTCTTGGGCGAAATCATCGGAGCCGACATCCCTGGTTCCAGATGGAGCGAAGGCTTCTCGCCCGATACTGGATAATGTCGGCTCCAGCCGAGCCGACAAAGGCAACAATAGATTGGTGTCGGAACCGATCGAGACCACTACTACCTTAGAAGAAGAAAGATGGCTCCGTCGAGCGATCTCGACTCCGGAGTCGGAGCCACCGGAGAAGGCTTAGAAGCTGTAGCCTGAACCTTCGGTGGCTTAGAAGGTTTACTAGACCCAGTTTTAGTGGGTGAACCTTCTGGCTTTAGTAAGCCACGGAGGATCAACTTATTCCTCCTTTCCTGCAGGACTCTCTGGCTAAAAGAGTGACACAAAGCACAGGAGTCCTGCAGGTGTAAAACCTGGCAGTAAACACAAGAAGTGTGACCGTCTGTCAGAGACATTTTCTGACAGCACAAGTCACACTTCTTGAAGCCTGAGACCTTTCCTTCCTTAGACATAGTCCAAGAAAAAAATAATACTCACACACCCCAAACAATCACACAATTAATCCCAACAAACACAGACACACAGGTAGGGATTAAGAAAGGAGGCCTAGGCCTAACTGAAATTTTTAAAACTTTTTATAAAAACTAGAAGTTTTTAACTATATGGGGAAATAGGGTGGGCTGTAGAAACTCTACACACTATAAAAAGGAACAAGGGAG
The DNA here is from genome assembly GCF_019279795.1 of Protopterus annectens. Classification (NCBI taxonomy): domain Eukaryota; kingdom Metazoa; phylum Chordata; order Ceratodontiformes; family Protopteridae; genus Protopterus; species Protopterus annectens. Next base: position 1,859,313,791 of record NC_056729.1, on the reverse strand, counting down.
AGAAAAACCCTGACTAAGCTGTTTGAAAAATTCAACTTACCTGAGCTGGCAAAAAAGGAGACCTCTTAAAGCGTGCAAGCGAGATCTGAGGTAGTCCCGCCTTGCATCATGGGATATAGGGTTGCCTCGAGCTGGTAAAAGGAGTTCTCAAGCTAAGCAAGTGCCGAGTCGGAGCCGAGGATCGGCTCCGAACCCATCCAGCAAGAATGAAGGCGAGATTGACAACTTAACATCAAAACTTTGTTCTTAACAGCAGTATTTTTAAAATACATGACATAACCTGCATGCTACAAGTAAAGCTTTCTCAGTTATTTTCGAGTATAACAGGGATACTAAAGTAAACAGGTGCCTGTTTTTTTTCCTTCTTTATTTCTTCTTGTTCAGTTTTAAGGACTGCAGGTACTGCAATGTAAAAAATACAAGAAAAATTGATGTGCTTTTTCTTACTCTTTCTTTCAGTGGTCTAGGAGATAATGTTTTCTGAAAAAATATCAAATGTTTTTCAAATCTGGGAGAGGAATAAAGATAAGACAAAAACATACAGCAATTAATAGAGGCACAGGCTGTACCATGCATCTTTGCATGGATAATGTTCCTTATTCATTCTTTCAAGTCTGTGAGTGTGGCTGTCAGGCTGGCACTATTGTTCCTATTAAGATAAAACATCAATATTTGAAGATGTACAAAGTCTTGTTGCAAAGCAAATAATGCTGTCACCTCACAGCAAGAGGTTCTGTAGTTCAATTCTTGAATGTGGTGCCTGTTGTGTAGAATCTGCATGCCCTCCCTGTGTTTGCTTGGGTTTCCTCCCACATTCCAAAGGCATGCAGTATGTGGACTGGACAGCATAAATTTGCCGTGTGTGTGTGTGTGTGTGTGTGTGTGTGTGTGTGTGTGTGTGTGTGTGTGTGTGTGTGTGTGTGTGTGTGTGTGTGTCAGTGTGTGTGTGTGTGTGTGTGTGTGTGTGTGTGTGTGTGGTGTGGAAGAACTACATCAGCAGGGCTAGCCACCCAGTGGTGTAAACCTTGGCTCTACATGATTGTCACTATTAAAGGGACACTCGAACCCCATCTCCCAGGCCCTAGCTTTTAAATGTTTCATCTCCCAAGCCCCTGCTTACACTTATCAAGGATGTCAGAACTTGTCAGGGATTTGGGATGTGTGGCTAGGCTTAAAAAGGGCCATATGGTTGTTAGCCTAGTAAACACCCGTGAACCTACTTGCAAAAATGGGAAAAGTGGTTGTGCATGGATAGCTGTACATTGTTTTGTGAGTTAGTATTAATAGATTTTAGGAGTGTTCAGGGGGTGGTGTTTTTTGAGCATTTTCATTAAAACAAAAAATTTTGTAAGATGTGACAGTCTCAAATGGATATGACAAGATACAACTTTATAAAAGATCAACCTCCAGAACAGTGTATGTATGTAACACAAAAACTGGAACTAGACATCCAAAAAAAGGTTGTTACACACGACAGGTTAGAATAATAACTTCTTAACATAATGGCAACACTTTCTATATTATCTTTAAATATGGGTCTATATCAGATTGTCGAACTCTGACAAATTCAAAGCACTTAAGGTCGAACTTGAATGTTCGAACTTTTAAAACCCAAAAAAAAAAAAAAAAAAAAAAAAAAAACACATCCCCTGCACCCCCCACACCACCTGCTACTTAAATATTTCACCAACTCTGAGATCGCACTACAGTGCAGTAAAGAGAAATCTTCCCTTCCCGCACCCTATGGTGATTTCCGTTATATGTTTCGAAGTTTTGAAAATTCGAACATTCACGTTCGACCTTTAGCGCTTTGAAGTTGTCAGACTTTGACATTATGATATAGACCCTTAAATATAAATGGTCTCACAGAGATATATAAAAAAGAAATAGTAGTGAACTATATAAAAATGTAGAGTGCAAACAGTTAAGCTACATGAGACACATTTGAAAAGAACTGAGAATGTGAATTTGATAAAGAAAGGATTTCTGGATGGTTATTCAGCAGAGTACCTAGGACTAAGGAAAAAGGGACTACTTATATTAATTGAAAGAGGAGCTCCAAAAGTGATAGAACAGAAAAAAATATTAATGGTAGATTTGTAGTACTAAGGAGCTACTGTTAGGGGAGGAAGATTACACTGGCATGTATTTATATTCCACTTAAAACTGCTATAATGGAACTTAATAAAATTCTGTGAGAAATAATCAGCTTTAGCAAGGAATATTACTTATAGGTGGGGACTGGGATTTGATTTGCGGCAGTGAGGATGTATCTGGGGCCAAGAATGGAATAATATAAAAAAAGAATGAAGATTTTTGAAAAAGAATGAAAATATTTAGCATGGAAGATGTGAATATAGTAGTAGGATTTCAGAGCGAATTTACATATTCTCCAAAATATAAAAACTGCACTAGGCTAGACAGAATTTACATTTCACAGGAACTTGTGCATTTAATTGAAAGTTTTGATATGCATTCAATAACTATTTCAGATCATGTGCCAATAATAGCTAAAATAAAAACACAGGGCAATGAAATTAAAATGAGACATTGGCGCTTTCCCACCTATCTGTTGAAAATAGAGGAATTTAAGGAATGGGTAGTGGAGCTTATTCAGGCACTGTTAGAGGGGACAGAAATTTCTTCTGAAAATATAGCTAGGGAGTAGGATAAAATTAATGTGGAGTTTAAAAACAGGGTGCAAATAAAAGAAAGAGATATAATTAAGTAAAAAGAATAATTTGAGGGACTGACAGGTTAAAGTATTGCAGAATAGCGGGAGCCTCACAGAACAAGAAGAGGAGCAATTGCAGAATGCTAAACAGAAAATAAGGGATCACCTCGGTAATGTGCACGAGTTTGGAAAGACTGCTGTTAAGCAACTGTTTTTGATAACAACACTAGAGCACAAAAACTTTTAGTACAATGACTCACGCTACTACTGCCCTCCTTTCCTTTACTGACTGTATTAACAAAAAACGTAACTCCAATATGCTTTCCTCTGCACTATTTATCAATCTGTCCAAGGCATTTGATATGGTTAATCACCAAATACTTAAAAATATCCTCAAATCCCTGTCACTAGATGTGCTCACTATAAAACTGTTCCAGTCCTATTTAGATAACAACAGGCGGTGCTTTGGCACAACATTCTATCTACCCACCTGCCCGTTAACCTTGGTGTCCCTCAAGGGTCCATATTAGAACCCCCTTCTTTTCTCCATATTTATCAATGACCTTCATCTAGCAATCCCCCAAGCTACATGCATACAATACGCAGACGATTCCACACTTATATGCACAGCCACATCCACTTCCAAATGTCACTCCCTTACCGAAAAGGTATTTAATACAGTAGAACAGGTAGTTATGTACTCACCATAAAGTACAGTTTTGTACCTACCATAAATGTAGATGTCCGATAGGTATGCATCTGCAGTCCTAACATATGGGTTGTCCTGCCTCAGGCAGCCTTGATCGGCCGGATTCAAAGTCAGGGTCTGGCCTCGGCTGATGTCGCACTTCACCCGACGTCACAGCTGCTGGGGTATAAAGGCATCAGCCGAAGCCATTTTCCTCAGTCTAATCAGATTCTTATGCAGCTTAGGTAAACCTTGTATAATAGGGACGGTACAGTGAAATACCCTAAGAAACTTGAAGAGATCCTCTGTCAATAACCCTGTTTGCAATAAAGACTCTAATTACTTATTGACCAAAATGACCATTGATTGCATATGAGCTCTGGTTATTTTCTCATAAAAGTCAACATTATTCAACATTTCAAATATTAAACAGTCATATTCCTGTCTATCAAGTAAAACAATCCCCCCACCTTTATCAGCTGGTCTAACTACAAAATTAACATCATTCTCAAGAGCACACAATGCCTCAAATTCAGCCTTGGATAAATTATGTTTTCTACCACTAAAATTTCTATCTTCATAGACTTTATAGAAATCAGATAAACACATTTGTTCAAAAGCATTAACTAATGGAATAGGTTTAGGAATAAAAGTACTTGGTTTTCTCAGAGAAGTTTCTGAAGTATTAGTATTATGTTTAAACATATACTTCAGTGTAAGGTTCCTAGTAAACATTTTAAAATCAAAAACTATGTCTGTAATAGACATTTTAGCAGTTGGTATACAACAGGAGCAGTCAAGAGAAACTACACGCACCTTAGTAGGAGCGCCTCTTTCCAATTGCACACAGAATGATAGTGCATCTAATTTAGGAGCCAGAAAAAAGACTATTATTACTTCGGCCTGTGTTGAGGAAGGAGTAAGAATTCCCTAAGCCTCTTTTTGGAGTCAAAGGAATCCTGGCTTTCACAGTGGAAATGCTCTCTAAGAGTGTGGAAGGTTTCACCAAAAGAAACATCTTCTGGAGGGGAAGCAGAGGGAATGGAATCCTCTGCATCAGAATCCTCATAGGTAGATAAGGGCAATTCCTGGTAATCAGAAGGGATGGAAATATCAGATTCCTGATCAGAATAATCAGAAGGAAAATCAGTTCTATGTCTCTTAGAGGAGGAAGTCTGGCTTCCCCTAATTAAGGTAATAAGGTCTTCAGCCATTCTAAGCATTTGTCTTTTAGGCATATGGGCCTGAGCATGCAGTTTGGACATCAGTTTTCTAGGTGTGGTGCGAGTTTTAGGCCTGGATGAAGAAGATGGCATTGGTTTAAAATGCTAGTCTGTAGGCCTGAATACACCCACAGAACCCGGTGCCTGCACAACAGCTCCTGACCCATCCAACATAGACATCCGCAGGTTCCATAGTCGAAGAAGCATCTCGCGGCATACCGGACACTGAATGGTTCTCAGTAGAGGCCTGCAAATCTGAAGTAGTGGGTATCAGAGGCTGCAAGAGCACCTCACTGAGTACCGGCAGACTGGCTACTAGCTTAACGGAAGCATCGTCGGCAGTTCTGGACCTATGTGATCTGTCTCTGTCTTTATCCTTACTTTTTTTGGAAGATCGGTAGTTGGATTGCTTAACAAAGCTATTTTGGAGTACAGTACCAAAATAATTTGCTGCAAAGATAGCCTGACGATGAATAGTTTGGGGGTTGAACAAGGCACAAAACCGACAGCAAGGGATGTCGTGGTCTGGGTCTAAGCAAGGAACGCAGTACGAATGAAAATCTTTATAAGGTATTTGCTTTCCACAGGTAAGACAATTGTTAACTTTTACTGACATCGGTTGGAGCAAGAAAAAAAGATCCCCATCGGAGTACTTATCTTTTTTTGATGACTTCAGTTCTGAAACTCGAAAACGAAAATTTCAGGAGTCGGCCGACCAGCACTTGCGAACTGCTTCTGCTTCGGGGACCGCACGGCAAGAAAGACTGATGTAATGGTGTCGGCTGCATGTTCTCTACCCTTCTTTATGCCTCAACCATATTTACTAATCTGTTGAAAAATAACCTTAAGAAACTAGAAAACTCCTACAATAATATAGCCAGGTTTGCCACAGGTAACCCTTACAGAACACACCAGTGTATTAATCAAAAGCATCTAGGGTGGCTTGAATTACAGCAGCAGCTGAAATTTAATCAACTTGCCATCACCCATAAAATACTTTATCAACCTGCCAAGACACCCATCCTATCTAACCTTATTCACCCCTACTATAACCTGAAGTCCCTAAGATCTTCACAAAAACTTCTTGTAAATATCAATAAATCAAACAATAGAGCTGTTGACTCTCTTCTCTAATACTGTTGGAAAACCTGGAATCTACTTCCTCCGAACTTTCCACACTTCCCTCTATTACTCTGTTCAAAAATATACTTAAGCTCTTCCTGAAAACACATTGGATGTGCCCCTGTACTAAACCTGACTGACCAACATGCTCTTGTTACTTGATTCAACCTTACCTTCTCATCTCTGCAACAATTTCATCTTAACAACTACTATTCTACCTCTCCATCACACTCTTACGTATTACTGTATTCTCAAAAAGTGACATGTTGTACTACTAGATGACTCAACTGCTACTCCATTTTACCTTCTTTTTATCTTCCTTTTATCTACATTTATACTGTACTTTTTAGCTATTATTCTTTATGAACATTTAATTGTAACTTCATTAGTAATTGTACTGTCTAGTCAAATATTTTTCATTTTTATACTTTATAAATGTGTGATCACCTAATTTTTTTTTCTTTATGGTGAATGTATTTGCATTTTAAATATGTACTTCTGTAGATGTGAACTTTATTTGAACTGCTTGGAGCTTATCTCCCCGGGCCTCTACTGAAAATGGACATATATCCAGCTAGACTAGCCCGGTCCACAAATATAAAATAAAATAAATAAATAAATAAAACTTTTATACCCCTGACGACCTGACATCATGGAAGAAGAGACAGCATCCAACGCAGGAATCCAAGACTGTGATATTCAGGCAGGCTGAGGGCTACCTGCAGGCAGATAACCAAATGTGATGACTGCAACAGTGAAACACGAAGAACATCCAATAGGATGTCTTGACAAGGATAGCCCAACATTTGGTCAGTCTACCAAAGCCTTTACAACCCTACAGCATTTAAAGTCACATGCATAATCCCCACATAGGAATAAGGTGTGACGGTGACTACATATGCTGCTTATCAAGAACTAAATTTCCCCAGGAGAACCAGAACAACCTCAGGGATAGAGCAGAACATGCACATCCAAAGTGAAAGAGGATCAGGAAAGAAAGACAAAGACCCCTCAGCCAGTAAATGTTCCCAACAGAAACAAAATCATAAAAAGGGGGAAAGAGGAGGGGACTGAATACTGCATCAGTAAAAAAATGTATATCTACTGTTACGGTAAGATTTTATACAACTGTACTATGTCCTTTCATATCACTCTTGCAGTATTCATAACCAATGGGAAGAGCACAAAAGCTAAGAAAGCTGGGAGAAAGAAGAACCCTCCACAAACCCATGCATAATATCCCTGGCAACACCTGCCCTGACCCTGGAAATGACATCCAACTCATGTTTAGTAAATGTGTACACAGAAGACCAGGTAGCAGCTCCAGCTGTGGAACTGGTATCAAAATCTTGGAACAAAACTCCAGAAGAGGCCACTGTCCTAGCAGAAAGAGCATGGACCAAAGAAGCAAGCCGCTTGCCATGACAATAATTGCAAAAGGAACTGGCTCTAGAAAACCAGGAGATAGGTTTGGCAGTTTTGAAGCAAAACAAATATCCTGGAGTGGAAACAAAAACTTCCTCAGACTTGCAGATGGCCTTTGTCTTATCCAGATCATACCTGAGCAGTCTATGCAGGTCCAAACTGTGAAGAACCTTCTCACTATCAGATTGTGGAGAAAGAAAAAAGGAAGGAAGCTGAACAGACTGATTAAGGGATAACTCAATGACCATGTTGGGCATAAAAAGAATTTCTAAGATGAGACCCACTTTCCTTGTGAAAATTCAAGGTGGGGGAGGGGCAGTCATTACAGCATGAAGTTCAGACACTCTCTTGGCAGAAGTTAGGGCAAGTGACAAAACAATCCTCCAAGTGAAATGCTGCAAGAAATAAGCAGCAGGTTCAAAATAAGCCAGAGTCAATTTTTCAAGCAAAACACTAAGGTCCCAAGAGGGAGGGATAGACTTTCTTGGGGGCCTACTATGAAGGGCACCTTTAAGGAATTTGTTTTACCTCAAAATGAGAAGCCAAAGGAGAATTCAAGGGCAGACAGGCAGAAATAGCTGATAAATGAGCTTTAACAGATTAATAAGCTAAGCCAGCCAGGAACAGTTCACAAAACTAAGACAGAACCAAAGGGATCCCCACTGAAAAAGGATCCTGGTAATATTTAAGGCACCAAACAGAAAATCTCTTCCATTTAGCCATATAGGATTTTCTAGTATTGGGCTTTCTGGCCTCCTGTAGAACCCAAAGAATGTCCTCAGAAAAATGGTGCCTGAAGGGGGTCAAAATCCTATCACCCACAGTGTCAGCTAAAGAGTACACAAGTAAGGATGAATCAGGGATCCCTTGTCTTTTGTGAGATCATCCAGCCGATGAGGTAACTTGTAGTGAATGCCCCTGGCCAGGTGAAAGAGGAATGGGACAATGCTGTCTGGGCCAAAAGGGAGTCATTAACAAGATTTTTGGAGTCACATTTCTGATCTTTTGCAGGACCTTAGAGATCAGAGGAATGGAAGCAAAGGCATACAGGAACATCCCCTTCCAAGAAAATGTCATTGTGTCCACTTTCCAAGTCAAGGGACTTATGACTCAAACAAAAGCAAGGAAGTTGCCTGGTCAAAGGTGAGGAAAATCAGACCTACTTGAGGAATACCCCACCAATGCATTATGTTCAGAAACACGTCTCTGTGAAGTATCCATTTATGAGGTTTTGTTCTGGACCTGCTCAGGGAGTCTGCCACAAGACTGTGTTCTGATATGTAAACTGCCTGAAGGATCAGCTGAAGTTGGATACCCAGGTCCTAGGCTTGAAGGGCTACTCTGCAAAAATAAAACCTTGTGCCCCCATCTGTTGATATACCACATGGATATGGTGTTGAGTGTGAAGATTTTTAAAGGGCCAGGCAAAACAGAGTGTGGAAGATCTGAACAGCAATAATAGCACTCATCTCCTTTATGTCAATACAGTCTGACCTCTGATGAGGAGGCCAAAGACCCTGGACTTTGAGATTGTAACAGGAGGCTCCCCACTCCAGATCTGAAGAATATGTGAATAGTTCCTGGGAGGGAGCAGGAGCCTAATATGGTAGCACTAGATTTAGGAAAGCCTGCTGGATCCACCAGAGAAGCTTGAGCTTGAAACGAGAAAGGAGAGGAACCAGGGGAAATCCAGAAGATGTTATCAGTGAAGCCACACCTTTTTGGATACCATTAGAGTTTTTGCATATGGAGCTTGGGAAAGAGAAGCATATGGATGGTAGGTGCCATGAATCCTAGGACACTGAGGAATTCCCATGCAAGCAGGAGAGACAACTGGGACTGAAAGAAGTCTGTCAGAGAACTTCGGGAGCAGGCAAACAAGCCAAAATGGGACTGGTCTAGATCCTGCAACCCAGAAAAATGTGGTCCTGTGACAGGGTGAGGACTGATTTTTTGTGATTTATCGTAAATCCATTACTGTGCAAGAGAAGACTAGTGAAGTGTAGATCCTGCAGGAGCCTGCTTTGAGAGGGAGCTTGAGGAAAAAGCAGGTCTTCTAAATGAGTAAACATCTGAATGCCCTGAAGCCTGCAAAAGGCTATGACAGGAGGCAGATATTTGATGAATACCCTTGGGGCTTTAGAAAGACCAAAGGGCAAAGAAGAGAAAACGAGAAGAAGAAACAAAGAAAGATAAAAGCTTCCTGAATAGAGAGGGTGAAATGGAATATGGAGGCAGGTATACTTTAGGTCCAAAGAGATAAAAGCCTGAAGGTGCAAGAGATGAAACAGTCTTAAGACATGGCATCCTAAATGAAGAGACCTTGAGGAAGGTGTTTAGAAAGGAAAGGTCCAAAATAGATCTTGAGCGTCACTCTTTCCTGGGAACCAAAAGCATCCAGGAATAAAACCTCTTTAGGCAATATGTCAGATACAAACCGATTTTTTCTGAAAAGGAGGTTTCTAAGGCCTAGGTGTCTGGGTGAGCTTATCAGGAAAGACACTACTCAGCACTCTCTTCCATTTAAAAGGTGGATGAGGCTGTCTGGACAAAAAAAAAACAGACTTAGAAAGATAATTCCTCTGAAGTTCAGGAATAAGACAGACAAAAATTGGCTTTAGGACACGCAACATCTTAGCTTTGTTCTATAAGGCATTAAACAGGTCTGCAGCATCTGAGCCAAAGAGATTTTGGTTGTCTAATGGTACACCAAGAAGCTTGACCTAGAGATCATCAGGTAAAGCCTGGAGACAAAGTCAAGGGTAATGCCTCATGTCAGAACCTGAAGCATCAGCCCTAGAGATGGCATCAGCAGCACCTGAACAATACTTGATGAAATGACGAGCAAACTGAGAAGTGGACTCCAACAAGGAAAGAGCAGAAATCTTACCCTTACAAACAGGAAGCTCAAACATCACCTTACCACTCTAGGAGAGAAGGGCCAGGATATTCAGTCTCCTATAGACTGCTGAGGAGTGATCTATGCCTGGCTTACCAGGCATCCACTAACGCCACACTTATGAATGTTCTGCATAGTCATAATACAAAGATTAACAGAAATACAAGGGCTAGGGACCTGAATTTTATCTGTGACTTAAACAGTATATGCTGGAGAGACAGATTTGTGTCCCAAAGACTACCCCTCCTATGGAAGAGGCTTCCCATCCATGTGAAGCAGAGTTTTTCTATTACCTAATTTAAGTGCAACCTAGGCTACTGGATGGGGCATAGGAAATTTACAAGGGTATGGCACCCATGTCCCTTATGAACAGAGGTAGCTTATAAATGCATGTCCCTCAATATCCTATTTGGATACAGGACATCATTTCTCTTTCAGGAAAACTTGGCTAGGCTTAGAAAGGCCCCCAGGTCATTAGCATAGTAATGATCTATGAATCTATGATCATTTTATATTAGTAAAACAACAGACTTTGAATTAAATATTTAATTCAAGTCAACAGATGCTCACAAAGAATTTCACACTGTTCATATGAAGTTTATGCTGCAAAATAAAAAATAAATAAATAAATAAATACATTTACAGGGCTTTTATTAATGCAACAACAATTCTGTTGTATTTCACTACCCTTTGCATACAACTAAACTGACAAAGTAATCAAATAAGCAGAAGGTAATGTAAAACATGGCCTTCATCTCTCTCGTTCACTGCTTACATTGACCAAAGAACCATATTAAGTACTATATGATGAATCCAATACGGAATCTTTACAGAAAGGACGCCATTATTGCATATTCATGATACTTATTGTTAACAGCATATAATATTAAGAACACAAACATTTTCATTTATCAAAGAAAGTTCAACGGTTAACTGGTTATAAGATTAACTTTTAGGAACTAACACTTAGATGGGACATTCAAGATGGCTGTGCACTAACAGCTTAATTTCAGCTCTCCTAATGTGAAAAAAAACTCAGAAGAGACAGCCAGTGAACTCATCTTTTTAGGTAAATTTCAGTAACTGCCTAGTACCTGTACTGCCTGGATGTCAGCAAAAAGGAAATTCAGAGAACCTGAAAAAAGATCAATCGCAAAAGGTGAGGAGAAAACACTGACTGGGAAGAATTCAGCAGTTGTTCAGCAAACAGTAGTGCAAGCTCCAGCTTTTGTGCAAGATATGACTTCCGGTAACCTAACGGAAAAAATAAGTCAAACATGCTCAGAGATGATTAAAATAAATGAAACACTGAAGGAGTATATCAACTCAAATAATAAAACAGATATACAGATAAGGTGATAAAACTGCAAAAATCAGACGGTGAAATGAAGAAAATGCTAGCTGAGTATGAGACTGCTCAGGAAGAGATGTTTCAAAAAATAATAGAACTAGAGGACAGAGCATGTAAAGAAAACCTGAGATTTTATGTTGTACCAGAGAAGCTGGAAGGAACAGACTATTAATTTTAGAAAGCACAAATAAGCAAATGGGCTGGTAATCCATGGCAGGAGTTGTTAACTCAAAGGGCACATCATGTGTATCACCACATCTGGCCATGAGAAAGCAGCCTAGACTTTTAATAGTAAAGATGCAATCCTACCAGCAGGAGCAGCTGTTTCTGACAAAACTGTGGCAGAAGGACAGAGTACTAAAATTGGGAGACAGAGTGTTTGTGGAAAATGATTACTCACTGTACACCAGGCAGAACAGGAGTAAATTCATTCCAATATTCAGGGAATGTTGAGATACAAGCATGAGATCCAAGCTGCTGTAACCAACTATTTTCAGAATATTCTTTCACAAAGGGTCAAAATCACATGCTAAGGAGAAAATACAAACGTTTGTTCAACAAAAAGTGAGCTATCAAACAGAAGGGGATTCTGCTTCTTGTTCTTCTGGTAATAATGCCCAGAGAGACACTGTGCCAGTAAAACCTTTTCAATGTTTCAAGGAAAATGCTAGAGAGACAGAACAAAGCACAACAGTTGACTAGAAGAACCAGAAGTATGCTGGAAATCAAGTAGAAACTGGATCTGGGAAATGGAGATCAACGGGAAGAAAACCAGCAACTTGGAAATTGAGGAAAATGTGGGATTACAAAGCAACAATTTGTGAAACATGACAGAATAAGAAAATCTGGAAATATCGGACATTCTGTGACTGTTAAACTTGGATGAGACCCCGATGCGCGTGCCCTACTTCATGTCATTAATGTTCAGAAGAACATTTAAGAGAGGGGAATAGGAAGGAAAGAGTTAACTGCAAGTAAAACAAAACGTTGTTCTTAACAGCAGTATTTTTATAATGCATGACATAACCTGCATGCTACAAGTAAAGCTTTCTCAGTTATTTTTTGAGTATAACAGGGATACTAAAGTAAACAGGTGCCTGTTTTTTTCCTTCTTTATTTCTTCTTGTTCAGTTTTAAGGACTGCAGGTACTGCAATGTAAAAATTACAAGAAAAATTGATGTGCTTTTTCTTACTCTTTCTTTCAGTGGTTTAGGAGATAATGTTTTCTGAAAAAAAAATCAAATGTTTTTCAAATCTGGGAGAGGAATAAAGATAAGACAAAAACATACAGCAATTAATAGAGGCACAGGCTGTACCATGCATCTTTGCATGGATAATGTTCCTTATACATTCTTTCAAGTCTGTGAGTGTGGCTGTCAGGCTGGCACTATTGTTCCTATTAAGATGATAAAACATCAATATTTGAAGATGTACAAAGTCTTGTTGCAAAGCAAATAATGCTGTCACCTCACAGCAAGAGGTTCTGTAGTTCAATTCTTGAATGTGGTGCCTGTTGTGTAGAGTCTGCATGCCCTCCCTGTGTTTGCTTGGGTTTCCTCCCACATTCCAAAGGCATGCAGTATGTGGACTGGACAGCATAAATTTGCCATGTGTGTGTGTGTGTGTGTGTGTGTGTGTGTGTGTGTGTCAGTGTGTGGTGTGGAATAACTACATCAGCAGGGCTAGCCACCCAGTGGTGTAAACCTTGGCTCTACATGATTGTCACTATTAAAGGGACACCCGAACCCCATCTCCCAGGCCCTAGCTTTTAAATGTTTCATCTCCCAAGCTCCTGCTTACACTTATCAAGGATATCAGAACTTGTCAGAGATTTGGGATGTGTGGCTAGGCTTAAAAAGGGCCATATGGTTGTTAGCCTAGTAAACACCCGTGAACCTATTTGCAAAAATGGGAAGAGTGGTTGTGCATGGATAGCTGTACATTGTTTTGTGAGTTAGTATTAATAGATTTTAGGAGTGTTCAGGGGGTGGTGTTTTTTGAGCATTTTCATTAAAACAAAAAATTTTGTAAGATGTGACAGTCTCAAATGGATATGACAAGATACAACTTTATAAAAGATCAACCTCCAGAACAGTGTATGTATGTAACACAAAAACTGGAACTAGACATCCAAAAAAAGGTTGTTACACACGACAGGTTAGAATAATAACTTCTTAACATAATGGCAACACTTTCTATATTATCTTTAAATATGGGTCTATATCAGATTGTCGAACTCTGACAAATTCGAAGCACTTAAGGTCGAACTTGAATGTTCGAACTTTTAAAACCCAAAAAAAAAAAAAAAAAAAAAAAAAAAAAAACCCACCCCCTGCACCCCCCACACCACCTGCTACTTAAACATTTCACCAACTCTGAGATCGCACTACAGTGCAGTAAAGAGAAATCTTCCCTTCCCGCACCCTATGGCAATTTCCATTATATGTTTCGAAGTTTTGAAAATTCGAACATTCACGTTCGACCTTTAGTGCTTTGAAGTTGTCAGACTTCGACATTATGATATAGACCCTTAAATATAAATGGTCTCACAGAGATATATAAAAAAGAAATAGTAGTGAACTATATAAAAATGTAGAGTGCAAACAGTTAAGCTACATGAGACACATTTGAAAAGAACTGAGAATGTGAATTTGATAAAGGATTTCTGGATGGTTATTCAGCAGAGTACCTAGGACTAAGGGAAAAGGGAATACTTATATTAATTGAAAGAGGAGCTCCAAATGTGATAGAACAGAAAAAAATATTAATGGTAGATTTGTAGTACTAAGGGGCTACTGTTAGGGGAGGAAGATTACACTGGCATGTATTTATACTCCACTTAAAACTGCTATAATGGAACTTAATAAAATTCTGTGAGAAGTAATCAGCTTTCAGCAAGGAATATTACTTATAGGTGGGGACTGGGATTTGATTTCCGGCAGTGAGGATGTATCTGGGGCCAAGAATGGAATAATATAAAAAAAGAATGAAGATTTTTGAAAAAGAATGAAAATATTTAGCATGGAAGATGTGAATACAGTAGTAGGATTTCAGAGCGAATTTACATATTCTCCAAAATATAAACACTGCACTAGGCTAGACAGAATTTACATTTCACAGGAACTTGTGCATTTAATTGAAAGTTTTGATATGCATTCAATAACTATTTCAGATCATGTGCCAATAATAGCTAAAATAAAAACACAGGGCAATGAAATTAAAATGAGACATTGGCGCTTTCCCACCTATCTGTTAAAAATAGAGGAATTTAAGGAATGGGTAGTGGAGCTTATTCAGGCACTGTTAGAGGGGACAGAAATTTCTTCTGAAAATATAGCTAGGGAGTAGGATAAAATTAATGTGGAGTTTAAAAACAGGGTGCAAATAAAAGAAAGAGCTATAATTAAGTAAAAAGAATAATTTGAGGGACTGACAGGTTAAAGTACTGCAGAATAGTGGGAGCCTCACAGAACAAGAAGAGGAGCAATTGTAGAATGCTAAGCAGAAAATAAGGGATCACCTTGGTAATGTGCACGAGTTTAGAAAGACTGCTGTTAAGCAACTGTTTTTGATAACAACACTAGAGCACAAAAACTTTTAATACAATGACTCATGCTACTACTGCCCTCCTTTCCTTTACTGACTGTATTAACAAAACACGTAACTCCAATATGCTTTCCTCTGTACTATTTATCAATCTATCCAAGGCATTTGATATGGTTAATCACCAAATACTTATAAATATCCTCAAATCCCTGTCACTAGATGTACTCACTATAAAACTGTTCCAGTCCTATTTAGATAGACAACAGGCGATGCTTTGGCACAACATTCTATCTACCCACCTGCCCGTTAACCTTGGCGTCCCTCAAGGGTCCATATTAGGACCACCTTCTTTTCTCCATATTTATCAATGACCTTCATCTAGCAATCCCCCAAGCTACATGCATACAATACACAGACGATTCCACACTTATATGCACAGCCGCATCCACTTCCAAATGTCACTCCCTTACCGAAAAGGTATTTAATACAGTAGAACAGGTAGTTATGTACTCACCATAACGATCGATGTATGTGGTTCATCTCGCCTACATTCCTTAGTCACGGGTTCGGAGCTGAGAATCAGCTCCGTTTCGGCCGACTATTTTTCTAGCACAAAGTCTCTAATTGGCTGGGCTAACCCTGTATCCCAAGATGCACCTCGCCCTAACCCCCAGATCTTGTTTGCAGGCATATCAATCATTCCACATACACAACCCTCACTAGAGGGAATATCGGCCAACAAGGAAGAAAGAAAAACAACTGACCTTGAAGGGTCTCAGAGCCAAGTTTCCTCCAAAACCTTCAGGAAGGGGGTTGGTAGGAGGGTATGTAAGAATGTAGGTGAGATGGACCACATACATCGATCATTATGGTGAGTACCTAACTACCTGATGTTATGTGGTCCTATCTCGCCTACATTCCTTACTCATGGGACAGTGCCCCCAGCACCTCTAACCCGGGAGGCTCATAGGAAAATACTCCTGAGAACTGTGGAACCAAAGGAAGCCCGGCCCCTAGATGCCACGTCCAGCTTGTAATGTGAGAAAGGTGTGAGGAGAAGCCCAGGTGGCCACAGCACAAATGTCATCCAAGGAAAGCCTGGCATGGTAAGCTATTGATGTCGACACTGCCCTGTAGAGTGAGTTTTAACTGGAAAAGCTAAATTTCTGCCTGCTGCGGAGTAAATACAGGAAATACAATCTTTAATCCATTTAGAAATTGTGCACTTGGAAACAGGGCAACCTGTTCTGTTCTCTGAGAAGGACACAAACAGCTGATCTGATTTCCTAACATGTTTCATCCTGTAATAGAATCTTAGTTGTCTGTGCACATCTAACTGATGGAACCTAAACTCTGCCTTATTGGAGAAATTTGGAAAGAACACTGGTAACTCTACAGGATTGGTGAAGACCAACCGTGGATGACACCTTAGGAAAAAAGGATGGGTTAAGTCTCAAGGAGACTCTTGTCCTTAAGGAAGGTCAAGTACAGGGGCTTAATGGACAACGCTTGAAGCTCTGATACTCTTCTGGCCGATGTGATGGCAATTAAGAATGCCGTCTTCCAAGATAAAAATTTTAGTTCGCAGGTAGCAGCCGGCTCAAAAGGTGGAGAAGTGATGGCTTGCAACACCAGATTTAAATCCCATGGCATGACGGGTTCTGAAACAGGAGGGCGAAGTAACCAGGCTCCTTTTAAAAAGGCCTTACAGAGTTTATGGCCCATAAGAGAGGGCTCGTAAGATACATGGAAATTGGAAATCGCTGCCAGCTGCACCTTAATGGTAGAGGGAGTGGAGCCCTGTCGGAAGAGCATAGCTAAGAAGTCTAAGACCGCCGATATAGGGGCTGTGAAGGGGTCCACACCTTGGGCCTGAGCCCAAATGGAGAATCTCTTCCATTTGCTGGAGTAAATTCTTCTGGGGGAGGACTTGTGAGACGACGATAGGATGTGCACCACCTCAGGTGAAAAGGAATGTAGCCTAACTAATGATGGAAGTGGAGTAGACAGGCTGTCAACCTGAGGGTCTGCAGGGAGGGATGGAACTGTCCCGACATGTGAGTCAGTAGGTCTGGCACTGGGTCCAGAGTCCAAGGACTGTCCACTGTGTACTGCTGAAGAAAGGAGAACCAAATTTGGTGGGGCCAGTGTGGGGCAATTAGAATCATCCTGCTTCCCCAAGTACATGGCTTTCTGAATCACTCTTGGTAATAGAGGAAATGGAGGGAAAGCATAGAGCAGACCGGGAGGCCAACTGTGGACTTGCGCTGTGGGGGGATCAGACTGAAGTAGTTGCTGCATTTGGCACTGAGAGGACTGGCAAAGAGATCGCAGCAAGGCTGATCCCATCTGTTGAAGATTTGAACCGCCACTCGGTTGTTCAGGGACCACTTGTAAGGCCTCAGAATAGTTCTGCTTAGCCTGTCTGCTGTCACGTTGGACTTTCCCAGAATGTGCGTTGCCACTAGAAACTGTTGGGAAGACACTGCCCAATGCCACACTCTCATGGCTTCTCTGTAAAGGGGATAAGACTTGGTTCCTCCTTGCTTGTTCAGGTACCACACAACCGACATGCTGTCCGAGTGAATTGCAATCGTTCCCTAAGGGAGAGAGCTCTGGAGTGCTTGCAACGCTAGTAGCACTGCTCTCATCTCTAGAACGTTGATGTGCAGGTGTACCTCGTGATCTTGTGATGTGCCTTGGACAGTTCTGCCCAGATAATGCCCCCCCCACCCCATCCGGGAGGCGTCCTTGGTCACTGTGGCTACAGGAGACATAGGAACTAGATTCCTCCCCTTGTCCAGGTTGGAGGAATGTAGCCACCAACGGAGGTCCTGTTTGCACCGTTCTGTGAGGAGTATTAGATGGGAAAGAGGAAATTCTTGAAAGGACCACTGGACCGAAAGGAGCCACTGGAGGATCCGCGTGTGTAACCTGGCTAAGGGCACTAGCATGATGGTAGCCACCATGGATCCCAAAAGCTGAAGAACAAACCTGGCTTGAACTCTCTTGAGGGGCAACAATGCTTGAATCTGAGACTGCAGCACTCTTATTCTTTCTTGTGGCAGAAAGGCCCTCATTTGAACAGACTCTAGCTCTGCACCTATAAATGCAACATGCTGTGAGGGCAGCAATGCAGACTTTTCCCAGTTTAATGCAATTCCTAGTCGCTGGCAAAGTGTTATCGTAGTCTCCCTGACTTGAACGAGGAGATGCCTGGTGGGGGCGGTAAGGAGCCAGTCATCCAGATAAGGAAAGACTTGGAATCCTAGACGTCTCAGGTGAGCTGTCACCACTGCCAAACACTTGGTAAACACCCTGGGGGCTGTGGTGAGACCAAAGGGCAGGGCACGAAACTGTAAATGACTGGCTCCCAGCCAGAAGCGTAAATGACTCCTGGATGCCTTGTTCATCTTGATGTGGTAATAGGCATCCTTGAGGTCGATGGAGCACATCCATACTCCTTTTCCCAGCAAGGGAAAAATGGACTGAAGAGTGACCATTCGGAACTTGGACTTCAGGACGTAGTGATTCAATCGGCTGAGATCCAGAATGGGTCTCAGGTCCCCTGTTCTTTTCGGCACCAAAAAGAGTCTTGAGTAAGTTCTTGATCCGATCTGGTCTGAGGGGACTGGTTGGATGACTCCTTTTCCTAGCAGCTTTAAAACTTCTAGTGCTGCTTGATCTCTTTGACTGGGTGGAACGTCTGGGATTCTTCTGAATGGGGGGGGTGTCAAAATAAAGGGAATGGTGTAACCTCCGGTAACTATTTGAAGCACCCATCGATCCTAGGTGATGCTTTCCCAGGCTTCCGGATGCAACAAAATTCGCCCCCCGACTGGCTCCGGAATAGCACAGTCGGGCAATCCCTCAGAAACACGGATAGGAAGACCCGCGAAAGGAATCGCGGTCTCCCGAATTGCAGGGGCCTCCTCTGCCCCTAGGGCGGTGTCTTCCAGAGTAATTTCCCCCTCCTCTGCCTCTGGAGGGGGGCTCACCTTGAGCGGCAGGGAAAGACTTTTGTGACCACATTTTCCCTCCTCTCTGAGCCTTGGGGTAAGGCCTAGAAGGAAGAGAAAAATGGGCCCCTATGGCAGATAAAGTCTTACCCTCCTGTTCGCATCTGGTGAGAGTGTCTTTCACTTTGGGTCCGAAAAGTGAGGACCCATCGAAGGGGGCATCAATGAAGGAAGACTTAAAGGCCTCCTCGAAATGACACAGGCACATCCAGGCTTGCCTCCTGAGAGCTACACCTGAACTAGCTGCCCTACTCGCCCCTTCGGCTGCATAAGATATGAGCCTCATGGACGAGCTAACAATGGAACCAAGGGTAGACAACTGGGCGTTAACAGTCTGCGCTACCGCCTCAGGCATGTTACCTGTCAAAGTATCTCCCAACTCTTTAAGGAGATCTCTCTGGAGCCGAGTAAAGTGACAAAGATAATTCAGCGACTGCAGTGTAAAGGTCACTGAAGACAGGATACGCTTCCCATACCGGTCCATACTCTTGGACTCCTTGTTAGGAGGATGGATGGAAGAAGAAGCCTCTGCAACTTCCTGCTGAGTGGCTGCCGCCACCACCATGGCATCTACGGAAACCCCTTCCGTCAGGGACTCTTTCCCCGGGGGAGCAGACAGAAACTTGTTTGGATGTCTAGGCACCGGTTCCACGGAATCAGGGTTCTCCCATACCCTTCGACAAATCAGATCCAGAATTTCGTCGAAGGGTGGAGACACCCAGGAGGCGGAGGGTTGAGCTCCGAAGGCCTTGAGGAATACCGACTCCTCCTCAGAGGGGGGTCTTGGAAGGCCAGTCACCTCTCTGCCTCAAAATCTCCAGGATGTCGGAGAAAGAGACATCGGAGGATGACTTAGGGGACGCCTCTGACTCCTCAAGGTCGGTATTGGAGGTGATGGACTCATCCTGGGAGTCTATGTGCTTCCTCTTGCACAACTTCTTTCTGGGAGGCTCCTGAGGCACAGACTCTGAGGGGCCCTCAGAAAGTTGGGGACCACTCATGGGGGTGTCCTCAGGCCTTTGAGCTCTGCTGTCCACGGATAGGGGGGGCGTCAGAGGCTCTAGCCAGGGTGTATGGGGACGGAGTGGCTGATCCAAGTCATGTAACTGATGACCTGGCCAGTGCGCTCCTCATGGCCTCGAAGGTGGGTCTCCCCGAATCCGAGGACTGACCAGTCTCCAAGACCACAACCTGAGTCGGGGTTCCCCTAGCCGACGTACCGAGAGGGAGACTCGGAACCGACAGAAGTCCCGCTGCGTCCCCCTTGGGCCCGTCTGAGGAAACCTGAGTACCGAAACCAGAATGGTTGGAGCCGACGTCGGCTCCGATAAACCCACCAGAGGTATCGGAGCCGGTGCAAGAACATCACTCAGCGTGGAGCACTCCGGCTCCGACGACACAGAGGTGCTCGGAGGAGGAATCATCGGTACCAACATCGGGGCTGGCTCTGAAGCCGACTGGGTTGGAGCCAAAAACAATTTGGCTAACACCAGCAACTGAAGGAGCCTCTGGACCACCCTATCCACATCCAAATCAGACAACCTAGAGGATTTGGAGGAAATAGGAGATCGGGATCTCCTACCTATAGACTCCTGCCTGACCGGCTCCGAATTGGCTCCAATAAAATCGAAGTCGAGGTCGACTCCAGTACAACAGATACCTCCTGCGGCCCCGAGGATAATGGAGCCGAGGAGGTAGTAACTACTTTCGACACCTTCTCCGGAGGCTCCAAAGAAATAGATGGAGCCAGAGATCTTTTCTTTGTTTTAGTAGATTTAGACTTCACACTAGAAATGGAAGAGTCTAATGCCTCTTCAAAGGAGGGCTTAACTAGGCCCTTCAAAATCAGTTTATTTTTTCTTTCCTGCAGCACCCTCAAGCTGAAGGAATGGCAGACACCGCATGATTCTTGCAGGTGTATCGCACCAAGACAATAAACACAGATGGCATGCCCATCTGTAATAGACATTTTGTATGCACATTTTGAGCATTTTTTAAACCCGGAGGGTTTATGCTCCTTCTGCTCCTTAGACATATTCAAAAGCACAACACTTAACGACAAACAGTAGGAAGGCGGGAAAAACTACTGACCCCAAGGATACTCTAACTGAAAACATTTCCTTGGAATCACCAACAAACACATGAAGCACAGAACAACAAACTGCAAAGGAGAGGACTAGGTCCCTCTAATTTAAATGGGCCTAGCCCACTAAACACAAGGGATACCACACAACACGCTACACTAACAGTAGCCAAGAACAATTAGCTAACAAGAACTCGTACACTCACACAAAAAACAATATAGCTATGAAAATAGCTTTTTATGAGATACAGATTACAAAAAACTTCAGTAAAGTTTTAACAAGGGCTACTTAGCCGCAGCCAAGCCCAAGACCATGTCCTAACTCTACGAGCTTCAAACGAGATCTGGGGGTTAGGGCGAGGTGCATCTTGGGATACCGGGTTAGCCCAGCCAATTAGAGACTTTGTGCTAGAAAAATAGTCGGCCGAGTTGGAACCGATTCTCGGCTCTGAACCCGTAAGGAATGTAGGCGAGATAGGACCACATAACATCAATGGTTTACACAATATTGCCTCCTCTTGAACCCCAAAAAACTAAACTCCTCCTTTTTAATCCTACTCGTAAGTCCTCCCCAATAGATTTCTCAGTTACATCCACTAATGGTACTCTTATATCACCAGACCCAACTACCAAACTACTTGGTATCACCATAGACAACAATCTTAACTTTGACATCCATATCAACAATACTATAAAAACCATTAACAAAAAACTTGGCTCTCTCTACAGGATCAAACTCTTCCTTTCACCAACAGCCAGAACAACTATTGCTCACACTCATCTAATCTCTGCACTCCTCTATGCCTCACCCATATATACTAATCTATCTAAAAATAACCTCACCAAACTGGAAATCTCCTACAATAACATTGCCAGATTTGCTACAGGCAACCCATTTAGAACCCACCATTGTTATAATCTTAAGCAGTTAGGATGGCTTGAACTTCAGAATCTGCTTAAATTCCACCAACTAACCATTGCCCATAAGACTCTTTACCAACCTTCCAGTACTCCTATACTATCTACCCTCATCATCCCCTATAATAATCTGAAATCCTTGCACTCGTCACATAAACTTCTTGTAAATACCTCTAAATCTAATAACAGTGCTGGGGATTCTCTTTTCACTAATACTGTTGGAAGATCCTGGAACCTTCTCCCCAGTGAACTGTCCTCAGTTTCCCCTACATCACTTTTCAAAAACAGACAAACTTTTCCTGAGAACACACTGGTTATGCCCCTGTACTAAACCTGACTAATCATCTTTCTCTTCAAACTAGGCACTGCCTACCCTTTACTTCTCAATAACAAGTTCTACTTTCCTTATTAACCACAATACCATTTCCTATACCTAACCTTTTTTCATCATCTGTGCTTACTTATAGTGTGACAACTCTTTATAAATATAATTATACAATAACCTGCCTTTTTTGTTATATTCTGTATCCTACCTGTAATTTGCATTGTACCTGCTTTTTGCACTGTGAAGTATTCTGCCCTCTTTGTAATTTGCATTGTACCTGCTTTTTGCACTGTGAAGTATTCTGCCCTCTTTGATAATTTCTGTGTTAACCTGAAATATTCATTGTAAATATAAATGTTTTTATTTATTTTTTTATCCTCAGAGCTTATCTCCCCAGGCTATAGTATGTATTCTACCTGCATTTTGTATTGCACCTGCATTTGCAATGTGAGGTATTCAGACCTCTTTGATAATTCTGTGTTAACCTGTAACATTATTGTAAATATAAATGTTTTTGTTATTTTTTGTTTTGCACGGAGCTTATCTCCCCAGGCCTCTACTGAAAATGGGCATGTATCCAATTAGACTAGCCCAGTCAACAAATGTAAAATAAAATAAAAATAAATAAATAAACAGAAAGCAGAAAGGTTTGTCACCAATAATGAAGATAAAAGACATTCTGTAGAGATACTAGAAATATTTTGGAAATTTTTATGAAAGTTTGTATAAAGCAGAGAAATATGGAAATCAAGAAAAAGTACAAATGAAAATGTTTATGGAAGAATTAAATATCACAAGTTTAGAGGTAGCAGAGGCTCAAATGCTAACACTTAGGATAGGAAGAGATGAAATAAAAATGGTGATGTATAACCAATCTACAGGAAAGTCCCCCGAAACAGATGTTATTTCTGTGGAAGTTTGGAAGCTAAGAGTGAAAAAACTGATAAAGATCTGGAAGCTTTTCTTTAACAGTATTTTAAGAGGAGGAGAAGAACCAACATCCTGGAAGAAAGCAGTGGTAGCTGTAATACCCAACTAAAGAGGGTAAAGATTCATCAGATCCCGCTTCATATCAGCTCATTTCAATTCTAAACCATGATTATAAATTGTTTATGTTTATAGTGGCTAAAAGAATGGCAAAGGTGATGCCCAAATTGACAGATATGGATCAATGTGGTTTCGTGAAGGAGAGGCAAACACTTATAACATTAATATAACAATGAATGATCCAAAGGGGGAAGCAGAATGTAAAAAATACCACTGTTGTTGGTGGGTCTGGATGCAGAGAAAACACCCAACAGAGTAAGCTGGGATTTTATGAACAAGGCAATAGAAGCATTTGCATTTCCTGATAAAAATTATAAGGTTGATTAGGAGGACACATGAAGGGTCAGAGGCAAAAATTATAGTGGGTGGGTTCTCTCTGATAAGGTCAGTTTGAACAGAGGAACCAGGCAGCGGTGTTCTATTTTCCCTTTATTTCCATTAAATTTAGAACCATTGGCAAGGAAAATAAGGGACTCAGATATTCAAGGATATAACTGGTATGATAGTCAATAAAATTAGAAGTTATGTACCTACCATAACGTTCCATGTTAGTTGTCTTCTTCTCGCCTTCTTTCTTGCTGGATGGGTTCGGAGCCGATCCTCGGCTCCGACTCGGACACTCTAAAAGCTCGAGAGTTAGTTCCACCGGCTCGAGGCTCCCCTTATATACCACAATGCTAGGCGATAATACCTCAGATCTCGTTTGTAAGCTAGGCCCAGCCAGGAAAAATCCAGATACACTGGAAAGGGGAACCCACCTCTATAAAGTGACAGAAAGAAGGTGACCTAAAACCTGATGAGGGAATATATACTTATCACTGTATATACATAAAAACAAATAGAGGTGGTAAGAAGAAAAGGTCACTATCAAACTCCTCTAGGTCTGTCCAGGCCAGGGGGCAGGAGGGTGGGACGCAAGAAAGAAGGCGAGAAGAAGACAACTAACATGGAACGTTATGGTAGGAACATAACTTCTATATGTTAAGTTGTCTATCTCGCCTTCATTCTTGCTAGATGGGACCGCGTCCCTAGCACCTTGTCCCGGTGGCTATCGAACAGACTCTTGAGTACAGTGGAACCAAAGTTGGCTCTGTGTCTAGAAGCTAAATCCAACTTATAGTGAGAAATGAAAGTATGAGGAGTAGCCCATGTATCTGCTGCACAAATCGTATCAATAGGCAGCCTGTCTTGGAAAGCTATAGAAGTAGCCAAAGCTCTAGTTGAATGAGCCTTAGGTTTGTTTGGTAACTTTTGATGCCTGATCTCATAAACAAAAGAAATCAAAGATGTAAGTTTCATCTGGAGAGAGATACTTTTCGAAACTGAAGGCCCTTTCTGCGCTGCATAAGAAACAAACAGTTGGTCAGACTTTCTGATTTGTTTGGTCCTGTCTAAGTAATACCTTAATTGTCGATGAACATCTAGCCAATGTAATTTTTGTTCTGACCTATTAGAATAGTTAGGAAAAAACACAGGAAGGTCAATGTTTTGATTTAGGTTTGCCGGAGAGGCTACTTTGGGGAAGAAGGATGGGTTGGTACGTGGATACTATCCTTATGAAACAAAAGATAAGGGGATCGGATTACAGAGTGCATGAAGTTCAGAGACTCTTCTAGCCGAAGTAATGGCTACCAAAAAGAGTGTTTTACAGGATAGCAATTTCATTGAACACGAAGCCGCAGGTTCAAAAGGGGGAAGAATCAAAGATGTCAGAACCAAGTTAAGGTCCTAAGAAGGAGGATTTCTAATAGGAGGCTTGAGTAGAAAACTCCCTTCAAAAAGGCTTTGCAAAGTTTGTGAGACATGATGGCAGACTCTGAGATTCCAACATGAAAGTTAGATATAGCTGCCAATTGGACCTTAAGAGTAGAAGGAGACGAACCTGAATGGAAAAGTTCACCAAGAAATCAAGGACCCGATTGAATAGAAGCAGTGAAAGGGTCTATGTTCCTTCCCTGCGCCCAAAAGGAAAAACATTTCCACTTACTAAGATAAATCTTCCAGTGGAGGTTTTATGGGAAGCTATTAAAATATCTCGAACTGGGTGAGATATTAGAGGAAGCCTGGCTAGGGTTGGAATTGGAGGAACCATGCAGTGAGGTTCAGAGGGGAGGGAGCAATGTAACTGACCCGACTGATGGATCAAAAGATCTGGAACTGGGTCCAGATGCCAGGGTTGCTCAGCAGAAAGAAAGAAAACGTGTAGAAAAGGGAACCAAACCTGTCGAGGCCAGTAAGGAGCAATGAGGATCATGGAAGCTTTCTGAGCGATGGCTTTCTGTATCAATTGTGAGAAATCAGTGGGAAGGGAGGAAAGGCATACAGAAGTCCCCGGGGCCAATCTTGGACTAGAGCGTCTCTGCTGGGATGGCCTGGTTGGGGAAAGAGTGTGAAAAAATTTTTGCACTTGCTGTTTTGGGAGTAGCAAAAGGTCGCAGCAAGGCTGGCCCCACTTTAGAAAAACTTTCTCAACACTGAATTTTTCAGAGACCACTCGTGAGGCATGAGAATAGCTCTGCTCAATTTGTCTGCAATGACATTGGACTTCCCGGGAATGTGTGTTGCTATCAGAAACCGCTGAGAAGAAATCGCCCATTGCCAGTCTGAGTGCCTCTCGACATAGGGGGTAGGATCTGGTTCGCCTTGTTTGTTGATATACCACACCACAGACATATTGTCCGTCTGAATTGCTATCAAGCTCCTGTCGGAAGAGAGTCTTGAAGGGCCTGCAAGCTAAAAGCACTGCTCTCATCTCTAGAACATTTATATGCAAGTGGCATTAAGTAAGGTAAGACTGCCATATGCCTGGACCGTCCTGCCCTGATGATGCCCGATCAGGGAGGCGTCCGTTGTCAGAGTAGCAACCGGAGGGAGGAACAAAGGGTCTTCCTAGGAAGAGCTGGGGATGTAATCCACCAAAAAGGTGATTCCTGCATGCTTGAGTTATCACAATGGTGTGGGACATGGAAGTTGTTGGTATGACCATTGTGAAGAGCATCCATTGTAAGATTCTCATGTGAAATCTGGCTAATAGAAGAGGATAGCAGCTGCCATGATCCCTAGAACTTTCAGGACCAGTGGCTCTGATTTTGTTGCTGTGGAGGAGAAGAGAGACCTGTTTGTGTATGTCTGCTATCCTCTGGTCTGTGAGTCTGGATGACATGCTGACTGTGTCTAGATTTGCGCTATGAAGGTAATAGCATGACAAGGCGACAAAACAGACTTTTCGCAATTTATTGAGATACCTAGCTTCGACATGTGAAAAGTGTAGTCTCTGGAAGAAGAAGATGCTTGGTGGGGGCTGTAAGGAGCCAGTCGTCTAAGTATGGAAACACCTGGAATCCCTGGCCTCAGATGAGAGGCGACCACTGCCATGCATTTGGTAAACACCTGGGAGGCTGTGGTGAGTCCAAAGGGCAGTGGGCTCTGAATTGAAATGACTGGTTCCCAACCTGAAGTGGAGAAATTCCTGGAGCGTCTGTTCATTTTATGTGATAGTGCGCATCCTGGAGGTCTATAGATACATCCAGTTGTCCTTTCCCAATAGGGGTAGGATGGACTGCAGCGTGACCATTAGAACTCTTTGTTTTCTTGACAGACTTGTTCAAGTTACTGAGATCCAAAATTGGTCTCCAGTCCCCTGTTTTCTTTGGAACCAAAAAGAATTTGGAGTAGATTCCGGATCCTTGCTGGTCTGCTGGAACTGGTTGAATGGCTCTTTTTGCAAGCAACTTTGAAATTTCTAACACTGCTTCTTTGGCAGGTGGAACATTTGGCAGGGACTTTTTGGATTGTTTTGGAGCGAAGAAAGGGATGGAATAGCTCCCGGGAAATGATAGACTGTACCCACTTGTCTTGAGTTATGGATCGCCAGGCTTCTGGGTACAGTGATAATCTTCCCCCAACTGCCTCCGAAGGTGGACAGATGGGCAACACCTCAGGGATGTTGAAAGGGCTTGTCGGAAAAAGTTTCTCGATTGCCCTGGTTCTGCGGACCCCCCCTGCCTCTAGGGTGGCATCTACCATTATTGTTCCCCCCTCTGCCTCTAGAGGGGAACCGACTCTGTGCGTCAGGCAAAGTTCCTTGAGATTGTTTGCGGAACCACATCTTTCCACCCTTCTGGCCCTTGGGGTAAGGCCTAGAAGGAGTAGAAAAACGGACTCCGACGGCAGAAAGAGTTTTGCCAACAGTCTCGCACCTTGTCAGGGTTTCTTTCACTTGTGGACCAAAAGGACGATCCATCAAATGGGGAGTTAGTGAAAGAGCGCGTCTTGAAGGGT